>NW_027282020.1:137500-167500 GCF_046629955.1 Centroberyx affinis | reverse complement strand
TGACCATCAAGATTTTTTTAAACATGTTTGATAGAGTGATAGAGCTTGTGTTTTTGCACGATTTGGGGGGTTATTTGGTGTTAGAACTAGCTGGTGTGTGATCCTCATCTTTACCTCGTCGTCAAGTGTGTGATCCCCACATCCAACCAGGGTGTCAGCCTGGACACTAGATCTGAAATCTGTGAATGACAGTCTTTAAAGTCACAATGAAATGAAAAATGACTTTTTCACTTGCTTGGCTAATTCTCCATATCATAACGTACACTTATTTAACAATAAATACCATAAAATACCTTCAGATTTTTAAACAACCCCCCTCCACCCCTCCCACCTGCAACTTGAAAACTTTAAAAGTGGCAACATGGTACATTTTGGGGTACATTTTGGGGTGTTCATTCATTTATTAACTTTGAACCATCAGTAATTTCTGACAGATCAGATTATGATCTGAAATCAAAATTCCATTTCCTTGTGACTTAAAGTGTGTAGTGCCTAGTCAGTCACATGGTGTATCCCCAGCTTAATTTAAATACGTTTAAATTCTAGATTTTTACAGACGTATGTATCACACAACTCATGCATAATGTATAACTGCCTCATTATCTAAATGAATACTCAAATCTGAAAACAATACTGTAGTGACATCCACATCGTGTTTGCAATATGCAGTCACTTTGACAACTGACCTTCTTCAATGCATTCTTTAATTCATACCATTGTCTCTGCAAGATGATAATTAAACCCAAGACTACTAGAATCCACATAGCATCCCACTGGTGGATTTGCCAAACTCTCTATTTAGTTTCTAAAGTGCATTCTCATTTACATTTATATTTTAGTCCTTTAGCTGATGGCCTCATCCAGAGCAGCTTACAGTGACTGACTGGGCAGAGGTTCAGTGTTTTGCTCAAGGACACGCTGACAGGACAAATGGCTGTTCATGGGCCCACTGGCTATTTGGGAGATTGAACCTGTGACCTTTCTGTCTAACCACTGGGCCTCCCTGCCATCCTCACATGCTGAACATTGTCCTTACACTGTGATGAAAGACAAACTTAGTCCTAACAGAGCCAACCTTGAATTCCAGTGCGACAAACTCTGTGATACAGTATAACCCTCTCATCAAATACAGTGTGAATCATAGGAAGCTTTTGCATCTATAACTTATAAGCTCTCACCTTCCCTGCATCAGCGTTATTTCAATTCATCTAATTTCCCTGATGTGTCACCTCTGCATTTTCATGTTTTTGTGCCATTCTCCTACTTGTTGTTATTTGGTCTCTTTTTTTTCTTTTCGGGTGAGACTTTTTAATCAGCCCCTTGGTTTTTTTTTTGTCTCATCCACATTTGTTTTGACCATTTGCAAGCAAACTAAACCTGAACATGCTTATAGCAAGTTTTGTCTCTTGGTGAAATAAATTAAAAACGGCCGCATCATGATTGTAAATTAGTCTTAGTGTTCATGTGGAAAGTTATGAGCTATTTTCTGTTAGTTACCATGCTTACTATGTATTTTGAATATCCTAATGATGCTCTACATATGTACGCCTCACCTCATGTGTCACCAAGCCTATGAGTGTTAGAATCAATATAGCATCTCCTTGCTAGATTTGCAAAAGTCTCTCTTATGTAATACCAGAGATCTGTGGTATTGCTTCCATTACAGGGTTTCTATTTCTGTCTCCATCCCATAATATGCTGCACTGTCTCCTTGACGACATGCCCAGTAATAGCAGCAGCAGAGGTTGTCATGGATATGGTAACCGTAGTGATGCTCCTCGTCTGTCCTTGGTTACAGAGGAAGGAAGGGTAGGAACCAAAGTGCGAGGAAGTGGTTTCTGTCAGGAAGGCAATTTGTGTTGCACTCTGGTTGGTTCAGCACAGGGACAAAAAGCTTTGTCAAAGGCATGACTAGATGAATTTTCACTGAATATAGTCATTTACAACAACAGCGATAGCATAGTTAAATGAAAATTTACCACATCCATTAACATTATGTTCACACCTTCTGTCTGTCGTTTCCCTCCTCTTTTCCTCCTCTCTATCTCTTTCTCTCTCTCTCCTTCCCTTTCTCCTCCTCTATTGTTTTCTTTCTCTCTCTCACTCACTCCCTTCACCTCCCCATCTCATCTAATCAGATCAATATGGATATATTCAGATTGACAGAGTAATGTTGTCATAACCAGCCGATTAGCTAATCAATACACCTGATCAAACACTGAATGATAGAGAGGCATGCACACACACACATACACACACACACCGACACCAAAGCCCCAAGCAATAATGATCCTTAACAGGATTGTTAGTGATTGAGGTTCAGTGATTGAGAATGTCTTTGTGTGTGTGTGTGTGTGTGTGTGGTGTGTGTATGTGTGTGTGTGTGTGTGTGTGTGCGTGCGCGTGCATTCAGGTCTGGCTGGCATACTTGTATATTGTAAGTGTGTGTATGTGTATGTATGGTGTTTTACAAAAAGCACAGTTTGGATAGTGTGTGCCTGCATGTGTCCAAATCCTGTGTGAATGTGTAAATGTGAGTGTTCACCGTTGTGTGTGCAATTCATTTCTGTGTGATGAGGTGTGTGTGTGTGTGTGTGTGTGTGTGAGTGTGTGTGAGTGTCAGCGGTAGGTGACAGGGCGTTCAGTGTTAGATGAATTAGCCCGCTAGCGCCGTAGTAGGCGTGTGGAGCGACGTGAAACGAGCGCCTCCTCAGTCAATGAATCACCTTTTAGAAGGTAATGGACCCCATCACAACACACACACACACACACACACACACACATACACACCTCAATCCATCTCTCTCTTTCTCGCACCCTCTATTTTCGTTCTTCTCTCCCTCTCTCTTTCTCTAAAATACTGTATATCCACACTCTTTCACTCTCTCTACCTCCCTCCCTCCCTCTCTCTCTCCCTCCCTCCCTTTTTAGGCAATACTATACAAGGAAACTTTTTGGGTAACTTATTGGACCTCAACACTGTTGCTTAATAGGATTGTCTTGTTGCCAGGAGACATTTGACTTTTTGACTCACGTTTGCCTTAATAGCTGCTTGTCTTTTGCTTCTCCACATGTATTGTACCTCAGAATCGACTTCAGAATTTTCCCTCTAATATAGTAGGTTGAATTTAATTGAATTAAATAGAGTTTGTTGCCTCACGCAGGATGTATTACAAATATATTGCTCCAAAAATTGCTTGGTGTCCATCCTTTCTTCTCTCTCTATCTCAAACTGTCCTTTTCCATGTCTGTGTCTTTCTGTCTCTCTCTTTGTCTCTCTGTCTGTGTCTCAGCCTGTCTCTCTCCTCCTGTCTGTCTCTCTCTCTCTCTCTCTTCTCTCTGTCTCTCTCCTCCTGTCCCCATCATCTCTGCCTTATAGGATCATGTTAACATGCAGTTCCTCTGGGTTCTGCTCTGCTGGTTGCTAGGAGCTTCTATTTATAGATGGAGAGGAACGATCAGCATCTATCTGTACATTCACTTATCCAAACAATGTGGGTCTGCGTCTCCTTGTGGTGGTGGTGGTGTGTGTGCGTGTGTGTGTCTGTGTGTGTGTGTGTGTGTGTATCTGGTTCCACATGTGGGTGTGTGAATAGTTACAGTGGAATTTGATGCATTTATTGCTATATTGCATTTACAAAACATGAATGATAGGTGTGTGTGTGTGTGTGTGTGTGTGTGTGTGTGTGTGCATTTGTGCATGTGCATATAAACAGACAGAAGGAATGTTTCACTATCTAATCAGGTCTTATATACACCAGTAGGCTCTACTACACAGATAGAGCCAAATTAGAAAACCTACAATTTCCTGCAAGCTTTCTGTAGCACAGCAAGTTCTGACTGCGCTGTAGCCTGGGGAGTAATTACTTGGAAATTTTAAACTCTGTTCCCTTTTTCAGCTCCCAGAGGAAACAAGAAATACCCTAGCCACTATTTGTGCTAGAGACACGGGTGTTTTCTAACTCCAGAGTTCCTCTACCTCAGACCGCTGTTTGGTATCTTTTCCACTGTTTAGATATTTGGGAGCCATTTTGTACTGATTCCTCCCTGCCAGAGGCTCCAGTGTATCTGAAAATGAACCTTGAACATGAAAAAACCTTCATGCCAACTTCTGAGTCTGTCTCTTTGTCTGAATAGTTGCTCCATTGTACCAGAACCTCTCTCTCTGTCTCCCTGTCTCTCTTATTCTTTCTCTGTCTCTTTCTCTTTCTTTTGTCTTTCTCTCTCTCTCTCTAATTCTCCCTCCTTCATCCAACTGTCAAGTAAATTTTACACAAACTTTTGAAATGTCACAAAAATGGGAATTAGGTGCGTTTCCTTCAGCTGGTTTGAAGTGAATAAACAGGCTTCCTGAATGTCAGAAAAAAACATCCATGAGAAAAATGGAAAGAGGCTTTCAAGAATTGATTAGCACTGGGCAAGTTGTCCGGTCATATTTCATCTCAAGACAAAAACAAAGAAATGCACTTTGTAATGTTTTAATGCACCAACTAATGGCCATGCAACCACAGTGAACACTTATACATGGGAGAGATAGTGGATCTGACATTTCTGGGAAGTTGTGGTATTTTCCGTACAATATCAGAACATCCAAAACCACTTTTGAACTGTTGTACAATGAAACTGAACCATTTCCTGGAATGATCATGTCATTATTTATTCATCAAATGGGTTTCCATCACTGTTTATCACATAATTTCTTTATTGATCAAAATACCTTTCCAACCAAGTGTAAAAACAATACTGAGGAAATTGTATCTGTTTTTTTCCGTTTCCATTCAACTCCTCTAACTCGACAAATTATAATATAATATGCATGGATGGAAACCCAGCTATTGTCACTCTGTCTGTTTTTGTCTCTCCCTCTTTGGAATGACTTCACTGCATGGCTGTTAAACAGAAACAATATTGCCAAAGCGTAACATTCTGTAAACCCGCTTGGTGATATCATTGTATAATTGTTTTGAATTGAAAACGCATAATAACCAAGAATATCTGTATTTCTCGCTGCCTCAATCTGTCTCTCATTCTCCTTCCCCCGTGTCTCTCCCTCTGTCTCTCTCCCCTCCCCCTCCCCTTCTCCTCTCCTCCCCCTCCCCTTCTCCTCTCCTCCACCCCTAATAAAAGTGAATGATAAAGACTCTAAATGATGGCAGCTGTGGCACCAAATTCATTACAACGCCATTTCCTCTTCTCCCTCTCTTCTACTCCTCTCCTCCTCCCTTGCTTTTTAATAGTCCCATTCTGGTGATAAAGATAGGGAGATTTCCACACAAACCCCCTGACCTCTGCCGCTCTCTCTCTCTCTCTCTCTCTCTCTCTCTTTCTCTCTCTCTCTCTCTCTCTCTCCGTTTCCCCCCTTTCCTTCCCTCTGTCTCTCTCTTTCCCTTTCTCTCTTTCTCTCTCCCTCTCTAAGTTGGTCTCTCTCTAACTCTTGCTTTCTCTTTAAAGAGAAGAGTAGGATAGAGAGGAGAGTAGGAGTGTGTATGTACCTATGTTTCTGTGTGTGCCTGAATGCCTGTGTGTGTGTCTCCCAGTCTATACTAAAAACAGCATACCAGTATTTTTAGGGCTTTGTGAGAACGCTGTCCCAGGCATGTATCCCATGCTGCCCCAGCTGCTCCCTGGCAACCGTCCCATCTTACGCCCCCTGTTTGCTTCAAACCTGAATACCACACTGCTGTGATTTTTTAGGCTGTGTGTGTGTGTGTGTGTGTGTGTGTGTGTGTGTGTGTGTGTGTGTGTGTGTGTGTGTATTTGAGCGCATATTTGCGTGGGAGGAGATACACAAGGTGTGCACACGTACTGTATGTGTGTGAGCATTTGTGAGATGCTACATTTCCACTCAGTGTTTGAGTGTGTGTGTCATGTTAAATCAGATTAAATGAGTTTTATGAGACAAAAATTGAATTCTCCTGACACTGAAGCTCAAAACGTACAAGACAACTTAACCAGCTATACTGGTGTTAGTCAAGGAGGCATTACACACATCAACAGTTGGAGGGACAGACTAGTAATACCTGGGTGAAGATTTGATCGCTCCAGATGTGACTATGGGAAAGGAGAGAGGGATGGAGAGGCAGCGAGGGAGTGAAGAGAGAGAGATAGAGCGAGATATTTTTACTGAGCTAAAAGTGTCCACCTCTGCCTCACATCGACCCACATTACAGCTCCCACAGAGCACAGAGAGAGAGAGAGAGAGAGAGAGAGAGTAATGTCTCTGTCCATCACTAAGACTCAAAGTTCTCTGTCCCACCTTACCACAGGGAGAGATGTCAGTCTCATTATCCCCTCAAAGTGATAGCCAGGGACATTAGAAGTGCTGCATGTAGCACTTTGACAATGAATCATTACACCATTCATTTTAAGACATTAATATCATTGCTGTAAACAAACAAGAGCATCACTGAGCAGACTGTCAGCCTCTACACTGCATTTTACAGTGTGAGCCCCGAGATTGGATATCAAATGAAATCTGCTGGACTGTTTTACAGCACAAAGGGAGATTGCTTTATGGCACAAACCAGGAAGAGGGCTGCGGTTTCTCCAGCGCAAAACAAAGCTAAAGTTTTAAGAGTTTCTCACAAAGGCAGACGGTGGAAGGAGTGAAAGGCCGATGGAAAAATCACTTCCAACATGTTTATCCTCTTCAATAAAGCAAAAGAGAAAATCCAGACCAAAGAAGCAACATTGTTTAAAAATTGCAAGCAACAATGCTTAAAAATGCTACACATAACTTTAAGATAGTGATACCTGGGTTGGTAACATTTAACATTACCCATTACCTGAAATATTTTGGTCTGGTTACCCCTCACTTCACTCTATTCTATTCTATTCAGTTCTATTCTATTCTATTCTATTCTATTCTATTCTATTCTATTCAGTTCTATTCTATTCTATGTTTAGAAAGACAACCCTCCCTTTTCTCCTCTATCAGTCCTTTCTGTTAACATCTGTGATCTTTTACGTGGCAGCATCACGTGTAGATCACATTCCACAGTTACACACAGGCACAGGTGTTTCTTTTGTGTGTGTGTGCGAGGGAGAGTGAAAGAGAGAGAGAGAGAGAGAGAGAGAGAGAGAGAGAGAGACAGAGAGAGAGAGCATTAAGGTCAGTGGATTCAGAGCAGAAAACATTGAAAACAGAGTATTTGCTGTCTATGTGGAAGTACTGTATATACTGTACTACTGATACTGGAAGGTCTCTCTCTCTCTGTTTCTCTCTCTCTCTGTTTCTCTCTCTCTGTGTTTCTCTATCTTGCTCAATCCCTTTCTTTTTCTCCCTAGTGGTCAGTCTGGTTACTGATCCTGATAGCTTCATTATGTAGGATCGACACTCTACTGTCATCCCAATAGGAGACACACACTTACATATGCGCATACACATACACACACACACACACACACACACACACATACACAGACACACACCTCTACCACCTCCTTGCAAACACTGGTGCCATGGTAACAATAATGGAAGTCTACAGTAGGCCTCTGAGCACATTAGGGTGGCTAACAAATGTAATGTGTGAGTGTGTGTGTGTGTGAGTGTCCCTCTGTCTCTATCACTCCAGACTAATATTTGACCAGTCATAACAGCCTGGAGTGACGTCACTACAGGAGTAAAGCAAACTGCACACTCGTTATCAGTCAGTTCCTCTGCTGAGCTTAATGCAAAACTAGAATGACAAGTGCTAGAATCTAAAAAGTACTAGCAGACGTTATCAGTGCATTGTGAATCGTTTCCTTGCATCATGGATTGATTCACGGATGCAGGTTGCTCAACTCCTCCTCAACCTTTTGAATTCCTACTACTACCATAGAGGCGCAGTATCAAAGTGTCTTTGCTGTGATGTTCCTTCAGCTTCTTGTTATGGGGATTTGAACCGGTGGCCTCCTGGTCACACTCCTGCTTATCTAACCCTTCTGGAAGCCTTCAGAACAGAGAGGATGAATAAAATAACTGAAATCCATGCCACTGCAGCAGCTTTAGCCCGCCTGATATCGAATTAATACTTGATACTGTGATACAGTGTGCACTGGTTCTGTCAGGGAGAACATAGCAGTCATTTTGGTGTGGTATTCACTGACATTTAGCCATCTGGTCTGAGATCTGGCAACCGCACACACAAACACCCGCTCACACACACACACACATACAAACACACACGAGGTGACAGTGCACACAGAGTTACACACTCAGGGTTGAAACTCTGACTGTTGGCAAGGTGTGTCACTATGATCCAGGGAATCTGATGTGTGTGTGTTTGTGTGTGTGTGTTTTGCCTGCATCATCAAAGGGCCTGGTTCCCATAGAAACAGATGTTTCCGTTTTCTTCCTTGGTGGCTACATGTGACAGGCTGATTGTGTGTGTGTGTGTGTGTGTGTGTGTGTGTGTGTGTGTGTGTGTGTGTATTGACATCCTGCCATGCTGTCCTTTTAGCTAATTGACCAAAGACACAGAACCACATGCTGACTTAGAATTATGTTGCTGTGTGTGTGTGTGTGTGTGTGTGTGTCTGTATGTGTACACGTGCATGAAACTTCATTGCCATGGTTGCATACAGTATGTAACACTCTGGCTACCACTGACACACACACACGTGCATTGTAATTAATGTATGTTCGTTCCCTTATTAAATCTATACCAACCACAAAAGAGGAGATGATAAAGAGAAACAGACGAGTTACAGAAGGATTTTTAAGTTTTGAGACAGTCGAGATGTGGATTGTGCAAAAGCGGCTGCAACTCAATATCAGGAATATGTAACTAATATTTTGTATATTCAGTGTGGCTGACCTGAAATGCAGTCAGCAGTTCCAGTATTTAGACAGTGAGCTACAGTGTCTTGTCCTTGTGGTGACTCATCTACAGTGTAATCGTGACTTCACATCAAGAGATGAATATCTGTTCTTTTTTGTTTCTTGATCTTTTTTTGGGCCACCATGTTGGGAGGATGGTGGGACGGAGATTGGTTATATTTAATAAGGAGGCATTGTACTTAATTGCTGTTTCCACTCAAATGTACTAAAATCTGTTTGTCAATGGCCCCATGTCATTCTGTGACACCACAGCTGGAGATATAATTAAAGTTCTGTTAGCAATTATTACTGAAAATATAATCTGTTAGTTTGCACTCCAGTGGGATCACAACAGCAGATATTATGTTTTCTTTATCACCCCTGCCTTTAACAAACAAGGAAACATTGGAACTGACATTTGAACAATTTGACAGTGATCACGACAGAATGCTATCCAAAATCCTCAGCGATGACAGATAGTTTACAAAACCTGCCTAATATAGCACAGCATGGCCCAAGAACCTGTATATTACATGGTAGATGTTGCGTAAGTCCAAACATACGAAGCACAAATATGGAAGCAAGCTTTCATAGCATTAGAAAAGGCTGTCCTTGTCTAGTTTACTCAAGTTTAATGTAGCGCAGCCAAGCCCAAGCTAGGTTAACACTGCATGACTAACATGGCAGCTAGGTGTAGAACAGTGTGTGCTATCTATCCAGGAGTGAAGGGAATGTGTATAGGAGAGTGTGTGTGTGTGTGTGTGTGTGTGTCCACTCTACCATACAGCTCACATTAAGCTGTGTGTTTTTTGTGCCAGCTACTGTAGCTGGATCATTGACCACCTCTATTATCTGTATACCTGTCTTTCTCTTTCTCTGTTTGTCTTTCACTGTCTTTCATTCTCTCTCTCTCTCTCTCTCTCTCTCTCTCTCTCTCTCTCATTCCCTGATACTCTCTCTCCATTCTGTCTTTCTCTCTCATTACCTTTTCCTCTCCTGTCCTCCTGCTTTGTAGGACAAGTATCAGGTGTGTGTGTATGTGTGTGTGTGTGTGTGTGTGACAGCGACCTCCCTCCGCTGCACCCCCCGCACCCCCCCGCTCCTGGGAGGTGACCCAGTTTCCCATGATCCAATGCGGCTGCTTCTGCTGCGTCGTTGCCGTAGCGATATTGCGAGGTCCTTTAATGCCGCCTGTGACTGCGCCATGAATAATGGATAGAGAGAGTGACAGAGTATTAGACAGAGAGGGAGAGAGAGAGAAAGAGGGGGAGAGAGAGAGGGAGAGAGAGGTGAGGAAAGGGAGAGAGAGATGAGAGAGGGATGAGAGAGACTGTAGCAGTATTAGAAGGAGAGAAAGATGGAGAGCAATGGCAGAAAGCGAGGGAGAGAAAGTGTGACAGTATTATAGAAATGGAGGGGTGAATGGAGAGAGAGAAAGAGAGAGGAAAAGAGGGAGAGGGACAATATTAGAGGGAGAGAGGAAGAGAGAGGAGGGATTGAAAGTGGAGGGATAGAGCTGGAGAGGGAAGAGGTGGAGAAAGTGAGAGAAAGCAGACAGAATCGAAAAAAGAGCGATAAAACGGAGGGGAAGGAGGTGAGGGAGAAGGAATTAGGGACAGACTTAGGGAGAAGTGAGGGAAGAGAAGAAATGAGGGAGAGAGGAGGGAGAGAGGGAGGAAACAGAGGAGGAAAATGAATTGATTCCCAACATTGCACTTCTAGCTGCAGTCAATTCTTTATCTACACTTCCGTGTGCACTTTGTATAAAATCTCTAAAACTGGTGCATGCACTTAGAAAAAAGTCACATGTGCTTTCTGGACACTGGTTTGTGATTTTCCTGTGTGAAGATTTTCACATGAAACAAATACTGTCATGTAATGGGAGGGAGGGAAAAACTGTCACGTGTGATGTCAGAATACAAATTTAAAAAATTGTATAGTACCATTCAGGAGTGGCGGCCGTTTTACTTTTATAGAAATGGGTTTTCCTGTTTTTCAAGGAATACAATAGTGCTAAGGAAAAGATCATAAATAGTTCAGATCATCATGTAATGGAGAATTCAATATGGTATAAAGAAATACAATACATTTTCAGTTTTTAAGAGAACCGAGAACATAATGTTACTATCTATGACAATCAGGCATGTGGGAAAATGGCAATGTTCTCAATTCCATTAGCTGAAACAAAATCATATCTATCTTGTTATTTACCATGAAGAGACCTTTTTAGTCACCTGCCCATTTCTGTGACTCGTTGCTCAGGGGGCAGTAGAGGGTTATGGGTAATGTAGTTCAATTTCTCTGTGATTGAAGGCCAGACATAGAAGTTAAAGAGGTCAAAATACAATCAGTGAGTTAGATGTCTTACATGGCAGTAAGGGCTTGGGGACCTGTGTGTGTGTGTGTGTGTGTGTGTGTGTGACCCTTTCGTGTAGTGTGCATTTAATCTCTTTTATCGCTGACTGCAGCACACACCTGTTGAATAGCACTTAAGCTGTCACACACACAGACACACACACACACTCCTACACACATGCGCACATGCACACACACACACACACACACAGGGGCATTTAGAGGTGGCTGTGGCTCTCACCTTTCTGCCAGCGCTGTCAATCTTAAGGATAGCTTTGGTTGGCACTGCAGTGAGCACACACACACACACACACACACACACACACACACACACACACACACACAGACCGAATGTTCTCTCTCATTGGCTGCTGTGAATAATATATTTCACTTCATCTAAAAGGCTTAAAAGTGCTCACACAGCCTTTTACTTCAGAGCAGTAAGTTCACAGAGGCTTGCACACATTTGCTCAATAAAAGAAATGAAAGAAAAAAAAGAAAAGCAAGTAACCATCCAAGCGAGAGAGCTTGCTTAGCGGATGTTGCGGGGGCTGAATATGTGTCTTGCCGCTGTGTTTTTCCTGTAGTAAATTTTCCAGTGCGTTAATTGCACGTGCGCATTCCTGCAGAGCCAGCTGTGTTGTAACCTCCTTGTTTTAAGACAAGACATCTATAAAGAAAGAAATGTCACTGTGAGATGTACAAGCTTAAATGGAAGTCGAAACTTAAAAACATCACCATGCCTTCCTAGATGAGTCCTGTTCCACTGTTTTTAAAATCTCCATGTAACCATTTTGCTGCTGCTTATTGGCTTAATAGTGTTAATTTGTTTTTTATAGCACAGTTCTTTTCATTCTACAAGCTGAAGTGTCTCAGTCTTTGAGATGGCAGGCCCACTGCCAGAATTTATCAAAATAAATTCAGGAATTTATATATTCATCAAATGACATACACTGAGGAAATGCACACAAATGTTAGTTAGTGAATCACATCATCTGTAAACCTGAGAATGCAAAGATCAAGGAGTGGTCTGCCCATTCACCGCTATGCTAGCTACAAACACAGCTTTATAGTTTGGCTCAGTGACACATCGTCCTTTCCTTCTTTATAGATTCCTTCAGTTCTACAAGTGAAGCTGAGTTCAAAAAGAGCGAGCTGGAACACATGTGCTGCACACACACACAAACACACTTCACATACCCCCACACACACACACACACACGTGCACACCGTAGTTCAGAAGGTTAGGCAGCAGACGGCTCCACATGCTAGCTATTAGCCTTCACTATTAGTCTCACCAAGTCTGCAAGGACTTTGATGTGCATGTGTGTGTGTGTGTGCGTGTGTTTGTGTATGTGACAGAGAGAGAGAGCGGGAGAGAGAGAGAGAAAGGTAGACGGAGAGGAGGATGGGGAAACAGAGGTAGGAGGAGGTGGAGGGTGAAGAGAAGGATATGTGAGAAAGAGGAGGAGAGTGGAAGAATGGGAACAAAAGTCACAAAGTACATTGAATTAACTTTCAAATACTTTCCTGTGATTTTCTTACAGTAACTATCTGAGAGACATTGAGTTGTCCGATGGCTAACCCCACCCATCTGGCACTCCAAGTAGGTTAAAACAAACACTAAGAAGTATTTGTCAATATTGTTTGTCTCATAAAAACTAACTAGTCTAACTAGTATATTGACATGTAAAATCAAAAGGTGGGTAAAGTATGACTTCTAGTTGGTGATCACCATCATAATTTTTACCCCTTATGTAACTTACACCATTTTGACACCATTCAGTACAATGTACATTATGAATTTAGGCCATAAAAGTGTTTGTCAGACTAAAGCGGTGGGTAAACTGAGTCCAGGTGGGTTGCGACCCATTTTGGGTCATGGGCCATATTTTAGGACAGCAGGCTGTCCATGCAGGGAGGATTTGACTTGCCACACACAGCGCAACAGTAGATACAGGACCTCAGATGTAATATAAATGGAGACTGTACAAACATTGTCCGAAGCATCCGTGTCTTGATAGCAGTTAGCGGTCTTGTTTTAACAAGCTATCTGCCTTTGAAGCTGTCCACGTTCCTCAGTGTGTCGACTGTGTGTAGAGTTGTTTCGTGGCACATCGCCCTTTTCCTTTGGACTTCACTGTAGTTAAAATAAGATACAGATTGTTTCACGGCGATAATGACTTGGCGATGAGACTCGAGCCAAACTTTTAGGTTGCCAGGCAACTCGAGCGACACCGACGACCGTATATGGACGTCTCTGTCTTTGTCTGCGCTTCCGACTCCCTGTCAGCGTGAATCTCTCTCTCTGTCTCCTCGCGCTTCTGACAGTTTTCTCCTTAGCTTTCTCTGTCTTTAACTGCTGCTCAGTCAGTTTTTATTCTGTATTTCTCTCTGTGTCGCTGTCATTCTTGCTTTCCTGTCTGTTTTTATAACTTTACTTTCTCTTTTTCTCTGTTTTTTCTCACAGTTGGCTTTCTATCTCTTGCACTCTCTTATATAATCTCTGTCTCACTCTTTCTCCCTCTCTATCTCTCTTATGAGCTTGTTAGCTAAGGGGTGGGGTCATGAGGGTGGAAAACTTGAAGGTAGGAAGGAAGAAGGGAGGCAGGAATGGTGGGAAGGATGGAGGGATGGATGGAAGGAGCGATGGAGGGAAGACGAGATGAGAGGCAGGAGAAAGCAGTGTTACATGGTATGACTTCAGATGAAGAGGAGGAAAGAGGAGAGGAGAACAGAGTCAACAACTGTATTTATTATCAGCGGGCTCCCCTGTCCACGCAAACACACACACACACACACACACACTGTAAACTAGTTGTCACCTTTGGCCTTGGGCTATAGTTAGCCACACCGCTCACTACTGCTGCCTAGCAACCTCTCTCTCTCTCTCTCTCTCTCTCTCTCTCTCTCTCTCTCTCTCGCTCTCTCTCTCTCTCTCGCTCTCTCTCTCTCTCTCTCTCTCTCTCTCTCTCTCTCCCTCCCTCTCTGGTCATTTTAACTGCTGGCCACCAAGGAAACAGATTGGCTGTTTAACATTCTAGTGTTACAGTGTGTGGGTCTGTGTGTGTGTGTGTGTGTGTGTGTGTGTGATGCCATGACAGATAATGAGGCTAAATCATATGGATACTATCTATTACTCCTACCTCCCTTTCTCTGGTTCTCCCTCCCAAATTCCTCTTCCCTCTCTTCCGTTCTCTCTCTCTCTCTTTCTCTCTGTCTCTCCCTCTAACCTTCCCTCTCTCCTCAGCTTCTCTCTAGCTCTCGAACTTCTCTCCCTTAAAAAGAAGAATTATAATAATAATTCTCCACTTGTATAGCACATTTCAAAGAGGTGAAAGTAAGGTAGTTAAACAAAACAATGTAAAAACAAATTGTGGCATGTTTAATAATTTAAAATATGACTATTCCAAGGCCAGTTAGCTAGACCCAGCCTGAGGACCTCAGGCTGCACTCTGGCTCAAAAAAAGGTTAAAAGATCTGAGATGTAGCTAGGAGCCAGACCTAGCCGACCCTTTAAAGCAATATTCCACTTAGTTTTAACATGGGGGTTATTTGGCTCTTGACCGCCATGAAAACCAGAATATAAACTACTCACCAAGATCGGACGCAGCTGGACGAGTTTGTGGCATTCAGATTTTTACTTCCCATTCATTTGAGTGAGGCCACGAAAATAGCCTAAGAACCCACATTGGAACAGATTCAACAACAACGTTTATATTGTATTTTTCATGGCCGTCAAGTATAACCCCATGTTAAAACTAAGTGGAATATTGCTTTAAATAGTCGAACCTTAGCATCAATAAGGGGCAACCAGTGTAGAGAGGCTAAAATAAGGGTTATATAACCTTTATTTTAGCCTCTCTACACTGGTTGATCTACATCAGAAACTTTGCAGCAAAATTCTGCACAATCTGGAGTTGTGCCAGAGCTTTTCGATTGCTCCAGAAAAATAATATAAAAGCATGTACAGTTTAAGTTTCTCAGAGTCGTAAAAAAGACGAAAACATTGTTTGCAATATTTGCAAACAAGTTGATCCAAACTTGGAAGACGAGTTTAATTGAATGATGTACAATGATGACGCTAATGTCTCAGATTAGAGGCTTACAGGTGTATTAAGTAAGATATTACTGTCCCATAGCACAAAATGACCACAATATATCTGTGGGGGCTGACTGAATGATCAACATTTACTTGGCCAGGTGCTGAGATTTCTGGCTTTGAAAAACTTTCTGGCTCGTACTCTGTCGTTTTGCTCAGTTTTGGAACAAACGGTCACATTTTTAATTGCTCAAAGATGGAGGACGGTGCTACAGTAGAGCGAGCGAGCAAGCGAGCGGCATCACAACACATTTTGTTCTCAGGCCAAAAGAGCAAATGACAAAGCAGTGTTATTGTGCATCCTGATATATTACCTTTTCACCAAATGTTTCTGTTGGATCTTTGCTCTAAATTAGTTAGCTCACTCATTCTATTGTGAAAATGTGAATTCACTATTTGTCAATTGCAGGCTACCGTAAGCTGTGCCAGAGACCTGTCAATGATGTTGCAATTCCTCAGTCGCCGATAGAGGTCAATAAAAGTCCTAAATTAATTCATGCCCTTTTAATGAATGGACTTAAAGACTCAGTATGTTCAAGGCCCAATATCTAAGACCTCAGTTTTGTCTGATTTTAGCTGAAGGACATGTTCGAACCTCCAGTCTTTGACATCATCTACAGTCACATAAGGCAGCCAACTTAGTGGGATTGTTTGGTTTAACAGAGCGATACAGCTGATTATCATTGGCATAGCAGTGAAAGGAGATGCTATTCCAGCTAATTATATGGCCGGGGGGTAACGGAGTAGGAAGCACATGAAAGCATCCTCCTTCTCCTCCTCACCTCCTGCTCCTGTCCTCTCCTCTCCTCGCTGCTTATCTTTTCTCCTCTCCTCTTCTAGCCTCTCTCTCCCTCTATCCCCCTCTCCTCCCTGATCTAATTAAAACGCCTTTAATTCACTAGTGAGCCCCCACCCCTCCCCTTCTTTCTCTCTCTGTGCACTGCTGCAGACTAAACACGCTGTGTCATGTTTAAAGTCAGAATCCGCTGTGTCATGATTTGAAAGCTGGGGGTTTAGTGTCTGATCCGCCATGTTTGACAATTTGATTGTGCCGAGTCATGTAAAATCGTAATATAGCAGGGATTTGGGAGATACATTATGTTTAGTCATGCTTGAGGCCATAATTGCCACGTCGCGTTTGACAGCGTGGATTTGATTTGGGAGCGTGGGCAGGCTTATGTCATGTTGAAGACTGACCCTGTGTTCACTGTACAGGATTCAGTTCCCACTTTGCAAACATTGCAGTGTGTACGCCCGACATTTGTCCTTTCTAAAATGGAGGGGGTTGACAGCGATGCAATAGCAAAGAACTAAAATGTGATAGTACAAGAGCAAAAGTCAAAAGCCAATTCAACTCAACAGGAGGTGTCCAGGACGTCTCCTCTTTATTGGTATAGTGACTTTTTTGCATTTGGCCTGCAGGTCGCTCCCCCCCCCCCCCCCCCCCCCCCCCCACACACACACACACACACACGTACATGCTCACACTATGTGCAAACATGCGCACATGCAGTACTCACACAAAAGTACAAGTACAAACATACACAAGTACATGCAGACACTCTCAAATGAACACACACACACACATCAACTCTTCTCCTATCCTGAGTTGATCTGCTGATTTGGCATCAGCTCCTAATGAAAGCTAAAGACTGACAGATTGGCAGTGTGAAAAAAAACACTCCAATTGGTCCAGAGCTGTGATGTAATCTTGTGAGTTTGTCACGTGATTGGTTGAATGAGGGTTGAATTCTAATCTAATTCTAATCTTCGGCGACCCCAAAGTCAGATGTAATTATAAACTCAAACACACAGACACACACAGACACACACACACACACACACACAAACATACAACAGTTTTCTAACCTTTGGCCAAAATTTTGAGAGAGGCAGCTGGATAGAAACGGGAAATGAGGGGAGGTTTTCTTCTTTCTTTCTTTCTTTCTTTCTTTCTTTCTATACCACTAGCAGCATGCTGGCTACTTAGCTTGCAGCTAACCATACCCTTTGCTTTCAATGACGAATGCTAACAAAGCATGAAAGCCATTGTTCAATTGAATGAATTGGCAAGACAGAAACTTCCCCCCCAAAAAATGTGTTAAAAGTGTGTAAGAAATATTCAAATTGTTAAAGATAGACATAAAGACATACATCTACTCTTACTATCTCTTGCTCTCTTTATCTCTCCCTTCTATCTAATTTTGTCATTTCCTTCTCCCTAATTTTACTTGTTTCCGTCTCTCTCTCTCGCTCTCTCTCTCTCTCTCTCTCTCTCTCTCTCTCTCTCTCTCTTTCTCTCCCTCTCTCTCTCTCTGTTGCTACCTGGCAACAAGCTGGTTTCCTTGGTGATAGAGCTGAGTAGCTCAAGCCTCACATTGGCAGAGATGGGGGGGCGTGTGACAACTGGTACACACACACACACAGCAAACGCATGCATACATATACACACCACTCACATGCAGAGAATGATGCACACTTGCTTGTACACAGCTATATACACACACAGAAATGGGCTTCAGACACACACATGCACATACACATACACTTGTACACATATAGCGTCTCATAGAAGCCACGTTTCCACATCTTCTTTTCTCTCTTCGTTCCCACACATTGCAAAAACTATCCATCTTGCGTCCTTTAGTCTCATATTTAGTCTTAAATCTTATTTTTCTAAAAACAAGTGTAATATCCTGGGAATGTGGTGAGGTAATTTGACTTTTTTCTGATACAGTGTCACTTTTCCATAATCAATATGTTGAAACAGTAGAATAAGGCAGATCTGTTCACCAGTATTAACATAATGACAAGATTCAAGTTAAGAAGAAGCTCACACTGTCTTCTCCTACTCAGTCTGTCATCACTTATGTTGAGTTTCAATGAAACATATTACATAATACTAGTGCTGTCATTGATATACTGTGTGCTTCTGCTCCTGTTGTCTTCTGTTCACGGCAAAACAGAAGATAAAGTGACATGATTCGGGGTCACAAAATACTAACAGTTTTGACATTTAAAAGACAAAACATACCTAACAAGCTAACGTTAGCGCCCAGTAACATTCAGTCAAGTTGTCTCTTTTGTGCAGCCAGTTTTAAAAATACCAGAGTTGCGTGCCTTTCTGCACTACAAATACACTGAATGACTAAAACACACATGGAATAAAACATATGCTTATACCATGCAATATTCTACCAGCTTTGAGTAGCAGCAGTTTGCCACCGTTTCATTAGCATTTTCTGTGGTTTAAGACAAGTGGATTCATGGTCATATATTTGTGTCATAGTTATTGTGGGACTACAGGAAGAGTTAGGATAGCTTCATTAGGAAGCAACAGAACATGTGAATTTTATTTTTAAAATGTGAATTCTCCTTATATGGTGTCTGCCTTCCCCTTCATTCTGGCCGTGTCCTTCCCCTCCGTTTCAGTGAGTTTCAGGATGCACAGCGTTGCCGTTTTCAATCAACAGGAATCAGTTTTAGCTGCCAAACTGAATGATCTGCTCGAGAGGCGTGTTGCAAAATTCAGAAATTGTTAGTGAGTTTATAAAAGGACCATGAGAAATTCTCTCCCTCTCTAGCTTTCACACTCAAGTTGTAGGTTGTAGTCACAAGGGAGACAGATGGGCTGTGAAGATGGAAGATGGGCTTGGTTACACTGTGTCTGAGTGAGAGAGAGAGATGTTTATCAACCACTCAGCAGCTACAGTGTTGCGCACACACATACACACACCCACATACACACACACACACACACACACACATTCTCAGACTCTAGTGCGGCCCTGTTCTGTTTACCATGTTTGGAGAAAGAAGGTGAACAAGTGACACAGACAGAGAGAGAGAGAGAGAGAGAAAGAGAGAGAGAGAAAGGGAGAGAGAGAGAAAGGGAGAGTGAGAGAGAGGTCTCTTCAGTGTTAAGATGACATTTTAATGAGTCGAAAAAAGGGAGAGAGGGATGAGTAGAGACTGGAGAGAAGGAGATGAGATATAGTCTTGTCTCTCTGTAAACTGAATACTGCAGGGCCAAAAATTCACAGCCTGTGTGTGTATGTGTGTGTGTGTGTGTGTGTGTGTGTGTGTGTGTAGTCTAGCCACTTCAGTAGGCTAATTACATGTAATTTTCATTAGCCAGTGCTAGCTACTTGTCTTTTATTGAAACAGGTTGGTATGATAATGTCGTTGTCTATAGCTTTCCATAAGTGTCATTATCTTACACAGGCTACTCCTTACACTGTAATTGTCATCAGCCAGCTACTTGACTGCTCCTTGTGTGTATGAGTTAATTGGACAATCCAGTTTCAGTGAATCTTAAAGGGGAAATGCACTTCCAAGCCCTATTAGAACTGGATATTTACTGGGGGGAGGTGATGCAATTGTAATTATAACCAATGACGTTCATAATTTGTATTCACTATGAATCTGCCACATCCATTATTTTTATAAGTCTGTAAAGTAAAAAAATCCAAAGAAAAGTACCTGCTGTTTTCTGCAAACTCACTTACTGACATCTGCATAATGTAATCATGCTTTGCGTTCTTGGAGGCTATCAGTTATGTGGAAGTGTCGCTCCTGATCTTTCACATTCAGGCTACAAGCTGTAATTTGAGGCAAATGATATACCTAGCATGTTGAAATTATATTACAGGACCTTTCCCATTAAAACTAATTCATAGTGCCTAAAGCAGAATTCTCAGTCAGTCTCCCATTCAGTCAGATTCACATTATTAAGAGGTTGGTTCTTTTGTTTCTAACTTACAAGACAAGGAAGTAGTTGGAATTAGTAGTAGTAGTGGTAGTAGTAGTGGTAGTAGTAGTGGCAGTTGTAGTTGTAGTACTAGTAGTCAAGTAGTTGTAGTAGGGGTAGTTGTGGTGTTTGTAGTAGTAGAAGTAGTACTAGTGGTACAGTAGCTGTAGTAGAAGTAATTGTTGTCGTCGTAGTTGTAGTAGTAGTGGTAGTAATAGTAGTAGTGGTTGCATACAAATCACTAGTTGGACAGTTGTCCTGGTTCAGAGGGATCAGGTGTGATTAGTGTGTGAGCGAGGCTTCTGGCTCCGAGTGGCCTCCTCCTCCACTGCTCCTTGACTAGTCCTCATGTCCCACTGAGGCTAATTGGAGAGGAGTTACCTCAACGAGTCTTAATGACACGACAGCTACAGAGACAGAGGGCTCTCCCTCCTTCAGCACTAATGACTCAACTCAAACTCTCAACACGTCTCAATGGCTTGCTCTAATTTACCTGCTTCTTACCCAGAAGAGGGGATCTCTTAATCACTCAGGAGAAGAGGAGAGAGTATAGAGCAGAGTAGAAAAGTTTAGAAATGAACAATAGAGTAGAAACAAATATACAGTAATTTCATATTTTCATGTGATGGAGTGCAGTGAAGTAAATAGAATAAAAACTTGATGAAACATCCATAGACTAGACTACACTAGAATAGAATAGAATAGAATAGAATAGAATAGAATGGTTTAGCTCACTATGTTTATATTCATTACTGTATGTGGATATTTACTCTTTCTCTCTCTCTATTTCCAAAGTGGTTCAGCGCTTTACAGTACATTACAATGAATAACAGTCATATCAAAAACATACAGACACACACTTCCACACACACTCACACACACACACACACACACACACACACACAAACACACACACACCCCGTGTCTTTCTGTCTCAGTGGGTCAGAGACCTTGGCAGTGAGATTGGCATGAGTGGCCATCTCCCTGTGCTCTGCGTGTGCGTGCGTGCATGTGTGTGTGTGTTTGTGTACGTGCGTGCGTGTGTGTGTGTGTGTGTGTGTGTGTTTAGTCCTGTAAGCCATGTTGTTGCCCTAGCCTGGTGTTATAGTCCATCTGTCTAGGCTGCTAGCCAAGCAGCCCTCTCCGCTCGCTCTCTGGTGGTTTCACCATTACGGTTGTTGAATGTGTCTGATAGAAATGATACAGCCCTCTGGTGGAAACACGCTCCTAAATTGAAATATGCTCACTCTAACATGCAAGGTGTGTCCTTTTCAAGTGGTGGATTGGATTATAAAACTGTTTATTTAACCCTTGTGGTTATACTATTTGCGAGTGGAGGATTTATTTTTAACCTTTATTCATCCAGGGAAGGTTTGCTGGGCATGTATGTCCTTTTCCAGCAGCACATTCAGCCCTATATTCCTCTACTGGCCACTGAGCAGCATCACTGAGCAGTTGAGCAGTGAAGTGCCTTGCTCAAGGGCCATTCAACAGTAGCTGTAGAGCGAGTGGAGAGCGTTACTCATTCATTTTCCACCACATCTGAGGATTTTAACCGACGACCTTCCGCTTATAAGCCCACTTCTCTGAGCTTTAGGCTGCTGCCGGCCCTCACCTGTGTGGTTGTTGGTGGCTGGACTAGAGCTGAATGAAACTTAGCTTACTGCTGTGGCCAGTAGAGCTCAGTTACAGCTGATACACTGACAGAATGCAACATGAGCTATGAGCTAAACAGTAGAATCACAACACCGGATTGTCGTAACATAGGCTCAATTTCATTCACATTTTTTGCAAAGTAGTCAATAATAGCAAGTCCCACAGTGCATTCATAGTTCTTTTTAAATACTAGAATTAAATTGTGGGTGAAAATTTGCAGCTAAGGCGTGAAGATTCATAATCAACTTTTACTTCTGTTTGATAGCGCAAAGTTATTGAAGAAGTTAGTGTCTCACCCTGACTGACTGACCTGAATTTGTGTCTTGATGACCAGCACCGTGGGAAGAACACACACACACACACACACACACACACACACTGTAATCTCCTCGGGGTTCTGAACTGAAATAAGCTACAATTAGAACGATTAATTTAGACCTCCACTCTCTCTCTCTCTCTCTCTCTCTCTCTCTCTCTCTCTCTCGCTAAAGTATACTGTGGCCATAATGTAGGTGTACAATCACAAGTCCTTTAGGTATATATCATCCAGTATATTATTAAATTAAAAAAATTAGGTTGATAGATTACTTATGGTTATGTCCGCTGAATGATGAGACTGTACCAGACCTGTGTCACTGTCCCTCTCTGTTCCTTTTTGTAGTACGCAGCATGTCGGTGTGTGTGTGTGTATATGTGTGTGTGCAGTTTGCTCCACCATTCATCTCTATCAGTGTCTTCAGTCCTCTGTCTGCCTCGGTCCCTCACCTCTGAACTCCTCTCTCTGTCTGGAGCCAAAACCCAGACGCTATTCCACACACACACACACACACACATACACACACACACACACACACACACACACACACACACACACACACACAAATATGAATCATAGAGCAAATTGCATAGTCACACTGACACAGGTACGCACAGATACTGACACAAGCACACACACACAGCAGGATTACATTATGCCAAAACACAAAATATTATTTGTTGGTCAAAGCTACTAGAAAAAAAATAGTGGTTTTATTATAAATATTTGTGGTTAACTATCTTTTTCAGCTGTGCTTTCATGTATTTGCTTGCTTGCTTACTTGTTTAGAATATTATATATACTGTATATACTATATGTACATTCTTTGGTTACTTCATATATACATATATTTTATGTATATTCTTGGCTATTTCTGTGGATATTATCATGGATGATTAGCATAATTATCTAATTCCTTTGTGTCTGAATGCTGCTGGTTTATGTCTATAATGATCATTGGATTCCTGGGTAGCAGGGGGATGGGGTTGGGAGGAATGGGTGGGTTGTACAGGTAGTTTTGTTAATGTTTGATTGCTGTTTTTTTTGGGGGGGTGTGTTAAGAGTCACACACCTTCAAACTGCTTGGCTTTCCATACACGGGTAACAGTTCACCCGACAAAGTTAGTTCCTCCTCACAAAAACACAGCGCTGAAAACATACTTAACATATAGCGAGCTAGAGAGAGATGGTCGAGCGAGCTAGAGAGAGAGAGAGATGGTCGAGCGAGCTAGAGAGAGATGGACGAGCGAGCTAGAGAGAGAGAGAGATGGTCGAGCGAGCTAGAAAGTGAATGAAGAGAGGGAGCGGTAGTAGCGAGAAAGCCAGTGAATCAGAGACATAAAACATTATTTTCTGATTGTTTCACAGCGGTTACGTTCTAAAGCGCAGAGAGAGAGAGAGAGAGAGAGAGAGAGAGAGAGAGAGAGAGCGAGAGCCCGTATCAAAACACCGGTAGCCTAGCTTAGAAAAAAGATTAAAAAAAAAAAAAAAGATCAACGGAAAAATGTCTTGCTGCTGCTTCTCCTGAGTTTTGTTCAGCAAATTTGACAACTGACAGCTTGAATTTCAGGTCGTACTTTTTTCTCTGTGCCACCATGGCGATCAGCAAATGTGACTGACATTTGAATGCAAGATAAAGAAAAAAAAAAAAGAAACTGCTTTGCAGCGTCAATGGCAACCGGCTTACGGATTACATATAAAATTACATTAAAAAAACGAATATCCAAATCCCAAAATTGAAAACCGAATACCTACCCAACGAACGAATATCCGAATAGTCGAATATTCGGGTCCAGCCCTACACAGAATACAGGAACAAGCTGGCCCTCACAACCTAAACACACGTGCACACACAGACACACACACTCGTATGCACTCTATGTAGTAAAAGGGATTGAAGGAAAAGGGACTGATCGTCTTTGAAAACCATCACGTCAAGGGTGTTTTAAGGGTGTGTACGTGTGTGTCTGTGTGTGCATGTGTGTGTGTGTGTGTGACCCTTCTCTGTGTGCACTGACCTGTGTGTATAGTGACTGTGTGTGTGAGACCAGTTGTTCCATCAGCTCCTATTTACTGTCACTCCGACTCCTCTCTGTTTTACCCACAAGGCATAAAAACGAGTCTCTTTGAAGACTCGGCTTTACTTCATGTCGTCTTACATAAATGTCTCCTCTCTGACAACCCAGACTTACTCTGTGTGTCATTTCTCATACATGCACACGTTCTGTCAGCCACACTTGGCGTACTTCTACAAACTGTACGCCTATCTCCAAAAGAAGGACGTTTTCACTCTAAAAGTCTGTACATCCCTTTTGAATGAAAAATAAAACTACCTAAAATTCATCAGTGCATTTTCCCTCATAACTCAACTAGGAACCCATATTGCACTTCACTTTCATGCCAGCAACTATTTTGTAAGAGTAGGTGTGAATTTCTCAAATGGTGGATATCTTGTTTTGGAATGGAACTCTTCAAATAGTCCGACTGCAATACTGTATAGATCGCCCATCGATCAATAGGCCTTTGTACTGTATGGACTTTGAAAACGGTTCCAGAAATTGCAATTGATCGTGCCAGGATTTATACTCGAAACCAGGAATAAAAATAAGACGAAAGTGGTCAAATAATGTAATGTTCATAATTCTGAATGACTTTTTTTCCCCATGTCTTTTCACATAAACACATTTCCTGCAAACTTCTGCAAAGCCCTTTTCATCTGATTTACAGCTGTAAGGAAATATCACTGAATTTCAGGTTTGAAATGTAATTCCCGAGTTATTTTTCCTTTCCTAAAAATGGTCGCTTTGCCAAACTAACTTTATTTCCTATGTCACCCTGTGGCAACAGGATGAATGGAGTTCTCTTCAAAGTGTTGGTGTGCCGTCTCAATGATCACACACACACAAACACACACACACACACACACACACACACACACACACACACAGATGCAAGGATGGGTAGAAGGAAAGGAGGCGATAGGGGGAATGAGAGGAGAGGAGAATGGAGACAGATTTTGGGACAGAGGGAGAAGAGATGGAGAAAAGCAGGGATAGAGGGAGAGAGAGAGAGAGAGAGAGAGGGAAAGAAGGAGGTGTGCAGACTCTTCTATGAGGCTGACCTAGATAGGAGGAGAGGATTGGACACACTCCTTCTCTGGAGGGACACAGTCACAGCTGCAGAGGGCTCTGTGCGTGTGTATGTGTGTGTGTGTCTGTGTGTGTGTGTGTGTGTGTGTGTGCGCGCATGTTCATGTATGTGTATATGATCTGCAGTTTTACTCTCTTTATGGTGTTAAAATGTCTCCTCAGGAACAGAAAACCTTTGAAAAGTGGTCAGTTTGTATGTGTGTGTGTGTGTGTGTGTGTGTGTGTGTGTGTGTGTGTGTGTGTGTGTGTGTGTGTGTGGGACAAGGGTAGAGAGAGACAGAAAAATGGAGTGAATGAGCCAACCAGAAAGCCCAAGTGGAGAGAAGGATATGCAGTAAGCTCTTTACATAAGATGAATGTGATGAATGAGAATGATTTTTGTCACTACAGCTCCGGGTTCTTCCTCCCCCTGCTTTATTTTTTTATTTTACACCAGTATTTACTATTTAATATTTCTATTCCTATTACTTCATCATAACATTTGTAATTAAATTATGTGAGGCTTAAGGCTGTGTGTCCACAGGCATTTGGAAATCTGCTGGATTCATTTGCAGTTTTGTCTTTTCATCCATTATAAAACACATAATCTATTGATCTTTTTGAGTTGTATTTACATCTATCATACAACTACATTTGTTTGTGTGTGTGTCTGTGTGTGTGTGTGTGTGTGTGTGTGTGTGTGTCTTATGTTTGAACCCTAGCCATTGAAAATCAATACTGCACCACAGCAATTTACCGCTATCATGGGATTGGTGGGTGGGGGACTACAGCGTCCAATCAGAATCCTCAGAACTCTGTGGTTAGTGGGTTTACTCCTGAGACCGGACAGGAGTGTGTGTGTGTGTGTGTGTGTGTGTGTGTGTGAGCGAGTCTGTGTGTGTGTGTGTAGGTGTGTGTGCGTGTGTGACAGGAATAGCAATGGGTTAAGGCAGCAGTTCTTCCCAGCAGTGGGACAGTATGGCGAGAAAAAGCGAAAGAGGTGGATAAATAGATGCATAAATACACGATACATGAGTAAATATGCAATCAACATTATAAATATTAGTCTTTTTAACTTTTGTCAGTGTCCTGTCATGGTTTTACCTAGAGGACAAAAGCTGTCAGTATGTTCGTTTACATCTTTTTCATCTTTTGATGGAACCTAAATGACACTATAGATGAGTTAACTGCGTTCATACAGAGCTTCACCTAGCCATAACATTCACTCACTGTCTAAATACCTGGGCTTTACATATTGACTGAATGGAATTGAGCTTTTATCGAGTGGTCCTGTCCTCTCCCTCCCTCTCCCTCCCTCTTCCTCTCCCTCTCCCTCCCTCTTCCTCTCCTCTTCCTCCTCTCTACCTGCCCCGTGTTCTTAGCTGACTACAGGCTTTAAATGTTTTATATGCTGAGTCTCCAACTCAGTTTGGGAGGGATGGAGAGATGAAAGGAGGAGGATGGAAGTTAGGCAGCCGCTGGCACGCAACAGGACCACTGCTACTGCTGCTACAGTGTAGCAGCTCATATGAGTCTTTTTCTTTCTTACTTTCTTTCTTTCTTTCTATCTTTCTTTCTTTCTTTCTTTCTTGATTTCTTTCTTTCTTTCTTTCTTTCGTTCTTTCTTTCTTTCTTTCTTTCTTTCTTTCTTTCTGTCGCTGTATCTCGATTCCTCTCTATCCCTCTCTCTCTTTCTCTCTGCCTTTTTCTGTCCTTGGTCAGCATCTTTCCATTATTTATTATTTCTTCTGTTGAAATTGGTTCAGCTTTCATCTTCATCCTCCTCTTCTGGATGAAACAGAAAAATCTGCCCTCCACTTTGATAATTTGAACCAAATTAAAGAATTAATTTGGGCTTCTGTACGAATACAAATATAATTATGAATTATTGGTCAATTAAAATGCAAAGAAACTGGGAATGTCTCTCTCTCTCTCTCTGTTGTATTTCCCTTCCTAATCCCCCTTCCTGAATTATTAACCAATCATGAGTCAGAAAAGTGTGTGAACAGGAAGTTCAGCGTGGCCAAATATGACCGTCGGCTCCCGCACGCTCCTCAGAGGGGGATTCTGGGTAGAGGGGCTTGGAACGACTTGCAGTGTATATATATGTGTGTGTGTGTGTGTGTGTGGGATAGGGTGACGCATCATGCGGCAGGAGTCTGAATATTTTAGCAGGAAACATTAGTGACGCTTTTCCCTCTCTCTCTTTCATCAGTCTCTTCCCCCCTCTTTTCCTTCTCTCTTTCTTCTCTCAGCCTCACTCGTGTCTTCTTTCTCTCCCCCCCCCCCCAACGTACACACAGACACACTCTCTTTTTCTTTTTCAGTGAGGGAAAGAGGGAAAGACAGAAGAAACGATTAGAACAGTATTTAACAGCTTTATCTTCCAGTACGAACACATGGATTTCTATTAGCCTGTAGATGTAAATGAGATCAGTAGAAAGACAGCTGAACTGGACAGGGCACACACGCACACACACACACACACACACACACACCTCTTATGAATGCCTGGGGCCTGATGCAACTATGAGTGCAACCTGAGAAGCTTCCCCCCTCTTCCGCCATTGGTTCCTACATCTTGGTTCCTTTGGGGGAAGACATTCTGCAGAACACTGGTTATGAAATTCACTGACATTACAAGTAATTCTCTCAATACCTGTGTGTGTGTGTGTTTGTGTGTGTTTGTGTGTATGTGTATGTGTATGTGTGGCTATACACACCTGTGTTTTTCCCATAAATTCCCTGTAGTGTAGTGTTTGTGTTTTTACCAAGTATTCAGCATAATACCCTGCAGCATCCCTACTTGTCAGAGTCTTTTGTAAACCTGGTGAATCAAGTTTGATTGTGTGTGTGCACGCATGTGTGTGTGTGTGTGTGTGTGTGTGTGTGTGTGCGTGAAAGAGAGAGAGAGAAGCGAGAGAGAGAGAGAGAAAGACAGAGTATGAAATGAGGTTTGATCCTTGTTTTGGTGTATGTGTGTGTGTGTGTGTGTGTGTGTGTGTGTGTGTCTGTGTGTGTGTGTGTGTGTGTGTGTGTGTGTGTATGTGTGTGTGTGTATAAACCTTGCCAACAGATTCTCTCTTTAATTCCATTACTTATCTCTGGCTCGAAGAGAGGAAGACAGCCCAAGGTTTAAAATCCACACACACACGCACACACACACACGCACACACAAACACACACAACCTCAAATCCCGCTGGACTCTCCTTTTCTTGGCTGACCATACTGCGAACTTGGCTCATCCATACACCCGTAAACACACACACACACACACACACACACACGCTCTAACACGCCAGCCGAATACGTAAACAGAGATCTATATCCTCATCTACTTATTTTCTCCTTCCCTCTCCCTCCATTTCTCTCTGTCTTCTTTTCTCCCACGTTCTCCATTCCTCTCTCGCATTTTTCTCTTACACTCTTCACTTTCCTCTCTCTTTCACTTTCTTTCTAAATTCCCTCTATCTCTCTCGCTTCACCAGTCTCTCTATTTCTCCACATCTCTCTCATTCAATCAGTTCATAGGTCTACAGTCACAGGTATAGATATACAGCATAAACAAATGCAATCCACACAGTACAGTATCATATACAATGTAATTTAAAACAATAATCCATTATTTATTTCACATAAATAAAATGTCTGTTTAATTTCCTACTCTCTATCGCTGATTGCTATAACACAATAGTGATTCTACTTATATTCAGTTCATGAAAGCTTTTGCATTCGCTGTTCTAACACACAGGGTCTGGTAGGTCTTTCCTACACCTAGAGAAACTCAAACTTAATCAACAGGAAATCCAAGCTCCGCCCACACTGTTTGACTGACAGCTTATCTCTGGGAAGTGTAGTGCAGAAACAGAAACACACAATGAGCGCTTAGCACCAAAATTTTTTAAAAATAGAAGATTATCGCTTTAAACATACATTATTATTCACACATGCATTTTAACTCACAACAGCCTGGAAGAGGCGAGGAGGGATTTATGATCGTCACCACCAGCGATGATCATATTCTATCGTCGGTCGCAATGACATGTTGTTTATACTTCCAGCGACAGGCGATCTGTCATCGTTGCGCCCATCGTTGAGACTTAAATTGGATTGAACTTTGACTCCATCGCTGGCTCAGTTGTCATGACAACATTATGGAACTCTCTTATCCTAACGTCGATTAATTCTCTGAGCTCAAATTCAACGGTAATCAACAGCTCTGGCAGACCGTACTTTTGTAATAGACTATAGAATAAAACGTACACTGAGGAGACAATTTATGCTATTTATCTAGACCTGGATAAAGACAATAGATTTACTTGAATGAAACTTCTTGTTTAAAAAGAAAGAGTGAAAAATAACATTGCAAAAGCAGTTACATAACATGTAGGTACATAAGGCTATTCTGCAGACTGGTTTACAAACTGTATTATTATTATTATTATCCTTTCAAATGGTATATTTTCAATTAGTGCAATTAAGAAAATATATTCTGTAGGCTCCGACTCGCTTTCAGAACGGACACAATAATAAACTTCACAGCCTGGGAATATTTGAATTACTTTGAACTGATGGAAGAAAAGGGTAAGAACATTATTGTTACCTGTACATCTGAGAACTGAAACCACTTGCCAATGTGTTGTGAGCGCTATCCACTGTTTATTTTTTAGACCAGACATGATTAATCAAGGCTGCCTCTGTGATCATACTAGTTTACCATAAAGACGATCAGACCCCGAATAAATGAAAGCTGCTTGTTAAGTAGAGAGTCAAGTCAAGTCAAGTTTATTTGTAGAGCACATTTAAAAACAACTGTAGTTGACCAAAGTGCTGTACAGTGCAAAGATGCCAGACAGTGGGCACACAATGAAAGAAACAAAACATATCAA
>NW_027282020.1:87500-130000 GCF_046629955.1 Centroberyx affinis | reverse complement strand
GCACTGGTATCATACACACACACACACACACAACACAACACAACACACACACAGGCAGCACTAATGCACAAACGTAAGCACACTCACAAAGGCAGCACACATGCACACCAACTTTGCAAAGAAAGTTATAATAACAGAGAGAGAAAAAAGAATGTGCATGAGGGAGAGAGGCAGAATAAGTGTGTGTGTGTGTGTGAGGAGAAATGGGCAACAAATTCACACACATACACACACACACACATCCAGAGAGAGAGCGGCAGAGATTCTGTCTGTCCTTGTAGCTAGACTACCTGTGTGATATACTGCTGTCTGTCAAAACTGTGTGTGTCTTTGTGGCTGTGTGTCTGTGTGTGTCTGAACACACACCATGACAGTCCAAGTCCATTATCATTCATGGCCCATCACACTCTCTCCCAGTGACACACACACGCACACACACGCACAGCGGGGACCCATTGTGGGATAAGTAATGGCAAGGGTAAAATGACAGCTAGGAGACAGTGAAAGAACTCACATGATGAGAAAACTAGACTAATTTTATTACTCATCGTTCTCCCCCCCCCCCCCCCTCTCTCTCTCTTGCTCTCTCTCTCTCTCTGGGGCTATAAGCAACACTTGTGTGTCCATGTGTTTCTACACCATTTAGCCCGCCGGGTGGGCTGTAGGCAGCATCATGTGTCATGTTAAAATAAATTGTAGCAAACATGAAACAATCATCAGTGGATGTCAGCTGACGTAGACTATAATACCATCTTGTAAAATTATGTAATTATGGCTCAAACATCTGTTTTTTAGACGTATCCTTGCTCAAGATTTCATAGATGAATTGCAGATGAAATATGTATTGGTGATATATTGGGCCAGAATGTAAATGGATTGGTGATATGTTCCTGGGCAACGTTATTCATTTTGCAGAATAGTTCTTCATATGAAATTTTTAGGAGTCTCTGCCATTTCTTTTCCCTCTCTCTACTTCTTGCCTCCTCTCTTTATCTCGCCTCTCCCTTCCTCCCCCTTTATTGTCTTTTCTCTCCTGCTCTGCACTTTCGCTGATTTCTACACTCCCTCTTTTGCTTTCCATCACTCTTTCACTCACTCTCTCTCTCTCTCTCTCTCTTCACCTGCTGTTTTTGATGTATCAAATATCAGGTATACTGTGGAGCTGTTGATTAAGAATACAATACGGTTTTATCCCTCCACATGTATATAATTGAATTAAGCTGACTTGTGATAATATGAGCCATACAAGGGGTGCGTTCAATAAAACAGTGCAATAAAACACTATTGCATAAAGTACAAAATTCATTGGGTTTAACAGGGTCCTCATTTTTCTTTCATGATACACATTCTCTTTCAGTTCCCCCCCTCCACTGGGAGGTCAGAGGTCAAGGACCCTTCAGCAGGGCGGATGCTTGAACTCTGGCCATCTAGTTGAAGGACAGTGTCCCTACTCAGCACACTCCCCTGCTGCTCTAATGAGATATAAAATGGTATTATGAACAAAGTGAAATTGTAATCATTCATTATTATTTATCTGTTTATTGCTCCTTTCATTCTCTCTCTGTTTTTCTTCCTTTGTTCCTTCTTTCCTTCCTTTGTTTCACAACCCAGATGTTTTTAGGTGTGAAGCACCCTTGGGAGACAGTAATGTAGTGTGTAGCGTAGTGTAGCAGTCCAAGTGCACTACAAGCACAAGTCCATTCAGAATTTCCTTACTAAGGCCTTTTAGGCCAGACTGAGACAAAAGTGATTAATATGGTAAAAAGTGGAAACACTCACACACACAAATACACACAGGTATGCACTAAAAGCATACACGCATGCACACATGATTATGCAGGCATTGGTTCATGCGGATACACGCATACACACACACACACACATACTTACACATGTACACATACACACAGACAAGTTGGCATGCTTCCCAGCATACATACACATGTGCACAGGCAAATATTTGTGTGCACATGCCCACACAAGACACACAGACACACACACGCATATACAGTGTCCTGCTGTACTCGAAGCTGAATCAGTAACAGCAGAGACCAGCTGAAAGTTTTTTCACAAAGACCCCAGTCAGCACCAAACTTTGCTCTCTGCCGCTAGACAGTCACAAGAATTACATGAAAACGAAATCAGACTCGATCGCTCCATGCAGTCAGTGTACCGAGTCAGTGAGCTTTCTGCTGGTGTCACTGTTTCAAGGTTTCATCTGGAACGCCAAGACCTGGGCCAGGATGCTCCACATGTTTGTGATGCACCAAATGAAGACACAAACGTCAGTGAAGCTGGAAAGAAGAAGCTAGTTTTGGCTACTCCTCTCTTTGCCTCGTCTCTCTCTCCCCTTCACCACCTCTTCCTTTCTTTTCCCCATTTTAGTCCTCATCCTTCTTTTTCTCCTTCTCCCTCTGCCTGGCTTGCTCTCTATCTCCCTTTTTCTTGTTTTTTACTCTCTCCATCTGTCTTTGGCTCTTTTCCTCTTTCTCTCTCACGGTCTCCCTCCTTTTTCTCCATTTCTCTGTCTTCCTCTCTCTCTCTGCCTCTTTCACACACTTGAGGTATCCTCTAATTTTTCACTTACACACACACACACACACACACACACACACTGAGGTATCCCCTTTATTATGCTGTATAGAGCATTGGTGAATGCAGGAGTTAGACTTTGTGTTGTCTGAGTTAGAGATTGTGTTTTGTGTGTGTGTGTGTGTGTGTGTGTGTGTGTGTGTGTGTGTGTGTGTGTATGTGTGTGTGTGTGTGTGTGTGTGTGTGTGTGTGTGTGTGTGTATTTGGCGTGGTTAATGATGACCATGTCTGTACAGTATGTAACAAGGCCGCGTCTATTGTGTTCTCCTGCTGAGCTGAAAGGGAGAGTGTAGGTGGTGCGTGTTTGTGTGTGTGTGTGATGGTTTGCTGCTTTCTCTTGCCTTTGATCAAATATTATATACACCACGCACACACACACACACACACACACACACACTCACAAACAGCTCAGAACAGAACACAGTGTCCCTCTCGGTCACCTCAGTAAGTGATACAGTAAAACTTTTCCACATTCTGATTGGTTTCAGGAAGGAATGAAAGGAGGAAAGAAGAAAGGACAAAAGATGGCAGGAAGGACAGTACAGCGAAAGAAAGACAGAAGGAGTGATAGAAACAGAAAGAGAGAGAGAATGCAGAGGTTGGAAGGGGATGAGGTGAGGGCAGGTCCGCTGTGGCTTAGACAGTGAAGGAAGAAAGAGAGAAATTCATGTCATTCTGCTCCGTCCTGATTAATAACCCTGTTAGACTTTTCAACCCTCCTCCTCGCCTCTCTTTCTCTCTATCTGTACTTTTCCTCTCCTTCTCCTGCTCTTTCCCTTCTTCTGTCTTTGACCTGTCAGCTGAAATGTACCTTAGTCATATCAAATACAAATGTTAAATACCAACAAACGATGAGTTGGCAACCTCTCTTTTCTTTGTCCCTCTCCTTATCTTAATTGCTTTCTTTTTCTATTTCACTTTCCTCTTTCTCGAAGTTAAGTTTGTCTTTTTATAGCCCGTGGGTCGCTGCTGCAGCGTTGGCTCTATGGTAACAGCAGGGGGGAGGGTGTTAGCCGCTAATCCTGTTTAGGTGCCATAGTGGCATTGCTATGGCACCCAGTAGGAGAGCGACACAAGCCACCCCATAATACTTCTTGTCTCTAATCATATTTTCATCAATAAGGATTAGGGATTCAGTGGGTGAGATGCTGGGTTGAGACCCAAACAGGGGATGCAGGAGTTCATTCAGAGGCGTTCTATTTTCATATTAGATTATCATATCTAATTGGTATCCGAGATGTTAGATGCAAGATATTACATGTCAAAGTGCAGGAAAATAAGTTTGTTCCTCAAATCATCTGGGCCAATAATCACAGTTAATACTCGTGATGACAATAACTAACAAAATAATCAGCTTTTATCATTTCAGCCATAATTGTGCAGCCTTGTCTTTCAGGTATTCATACTATAGTAAAAGTTCTACGCTTCAGAAGTGAGTTTGCAGACTAAACAGTGTCTTAGTTTTTTGTGACTAACCAACTAGCCTATGCTATTTCAATCAGCCTAGCTTACACTGCAGGGACTTAGGAAGGCTTTGGCAACATGAGATACACTGAATGTACAAAATGTTAGGGACAGTCACTCTTTTCATGAAGTACACTGATCAGGTGAATCCAGGTAATATGATGTATGAGACCTAAAAATATACCTGGCAAATACCTGCTATAAATACCTGACAAAACACTCAGACCTCTTATGTAACTCACTTTAGCTCTGCCATATATCTACTGACTTTTGACATTAGTATCTCTATAATCCAGGGTCTCATTTTAAAGTTCATATGAACCATCTTTGGGTCCAGACCCAGACTTTGAACACGTTATGACCTTACAATGATAGCATGTGTTGTTTACTGTGGGAAATTGTTTGTGGATCCAGCTGTCATTAGAAATAATGGAGATATCAGTTACAGCGCTCTTAACGCTATTGATTCACAACCCAATAACTCCCTCTCTCTCTCTCTCTCTCTCTCTCTCTCTCTCTCTCTGTCTCTCTCTCTCCCTCTCTCTCTCTCTCTCTCTCTCTCTCTCTGTCATGCTTTCGCTTTTGGTATTTTTATTGCTTTCTCTCTGCTCCTCTTTTTCTCTGATGCACAATATGTCTCTCTCTTTCCTTCCTTATCTTTCTCCCTCTCTCTCAGACACACATACACACACACACACACACGCACACACACACACACATTCCAGTGTTTTCCCATTGTATCTCTGTTTCTCCATTTTTACTGTGTTGTGTTCTGGTCTCGCTCCACTGGATGCTAACCAGGGGAGGAATGATGGAGCAATACTCAACATGCACACACGCACACTAACACACTCACAAACACACACATACACACACAGAGGGGGCTTTTCCAGCGCTCTGCGGGGAGATAGAGTGGTGTGTTTGGTTCTGATAGGAGGAATACACCAAATTCAACAAAGAGAGAGAGAGAGAGAGAAAAGAGAGAGAAAGTGAGAGAGCGGCAGAGAGAGAGGGATAGTCTGCGTTGTGTTTTTGCAGTAGGGTAGTCCTCCAGGAGAAAGTCACTTTCTCCCAGAACTTGGATATAGAAAAAGGAAAAAATAGCAGCACATGGAAGTAACTCTGTTTCACATGTAGTAGATCTATTGATTGTATCATAAACCAGTGTTATTTGTAGGGGTTCAACCATACTGGTATGACTGGTATCAGCTGAGGAGCTAAAAAAAGAATATTGGTATTAGATGTGTATTGGTGTAAAATCCAAGAGCATTGTGTAACATTAGGAATCAGTGCAAAACCATTTGATTTTTAATTTGTTTTTATTTTATTTTAGTCAACCTTGTCTTGTTATTCAGCCTCTGGAATAGAATCTACTTCTGTTTTCAGCCATTTTGTCTCATTTAAAGTTTGTAGTCGCTTGATTAAAGCATACTACATTTCCCATGGTTCCACGGCTGTTGGCTCTTCCCACTTCCTGGATGGGGAGACCATATGTTAACACAGAGTGGGATTCTTGCGAACACACACACAAATACACACACACAGTGGTTTGTCCCAGTAGGTGAAATGAGCTTCAATCTCACACAGTGCAGTATACACCCTGCATGGTCACTGTGCGTGTGTGTGTGTGTGTGTGTGTGTGTGTGTGTATTCTACTTCAAAAAGGCATCAATTAAATCACTTTTTGGGTGAGGGTTTGGGGTTAGAATCAGGCTTTAGTGCGTGCGTGTGTGTGTGTGTGTGTGTGTGTGTGTGTGTGTGTGCGTGCGTGTGTGCTTGTAGTAATTCATGTGTGTTCATTCATCTGTGCATTCGTGCTTGTGTTTGTGAGTGCGCTTATGTGTCTCTACATGCATGCATGGCTGCATGTGTGTGTGTGTGTGTACCATATGTGTGTATGACCGTCCTTTAGCTGAACCTTATGAAAGGCGAGTCAGACAGACAACAGACAAAACGCCGGGTATTTTTGGACACTTTGGATTCTTTTGATGCCGAGGAATATTTCAGATTTTATGTTGCTCATGTTAATTTGAAAAGGAGACAGCTGGCTGTGGGGAGGGTGAAGCTATTTCTGCTATGTCTGGATTCGATGAAAGAAGAAGAATGGGGCTAGACAGACTGTCCCGTAACTGAAATGAGACACGTTTGACACCTGCAACAGCTTTGTGTCCTGCGGAGCGAGACACTGAACTCCCCCTCACCTGCTCACTCATTGCATGCCGCTCTGGTTAAGAGTGTCAGCTGAATGTGAAGAACATGTGAAGTAATGCAATTTAAAGAAGTTACTAGCACTCACTGGTCTCCCCACCCATCTCTCCCCCTCTCTGTGTCTGTGACATTCCAAGTGTCTCGTTAGGCAGCGGGATATTAACGACAGGGAATGCTGGGAACGCTGTAATTGGAATTTCTGGCGTCTCATTTGGATAGCTGCTGGGTAAAAGGTCTCTGATTGGTCATTCAGGGCACATTCAGGGTGCTATTCAGGAAATAGGTGATTACAGGCTTTTTCTGATTGGTTCAATTTGCCGATGCCACTGGTACTTCCTTTCGTTCTTTCAGTGATTATTCTCTTACTTTCGCTCATTCTCTCTCTTTCTATCTGTTTCTGTTGTGCAGACTGTATAATTGGTTAGGGAGCATAGAGAGGGGAGAGAGAGACAGAGAGAGAAAGAGATGCAGAGGGAGAAAAAAACAAATGGACATAAAAGGAGAGCGAAAACCAAGAGTGAGAGAAACAGAAGAGAGGCAGATATGGGCAGAGAAAGGGGAGCAGAGAGAGAGAGAGAGAGAGAGAGAGAAGAAGAGAAGCGGATATACTAACAAGCAAAACAGCTTCATTCCTCTTATTTGGTTTAGAGAAGGAGTGTAATGAGAGAGAGAGGGATGAGGGATAGAGGAGAGGAGGTGGTGGTGGACAAGAACAACACAGTAGATACACACTCATGAACGTATAAACACACAGACACAGAACTAATCAAACACATATAAACACATAAATGAACACACACACACTTTCTGTCTTCCCCACCATTCTCTGTATCACCAAGTAGTTTTAAGTTGACCCAGGTGTTTCCCAGTTGACCCTCCAAAACAACAAAGCAATCTGTATCATTTTCCTCAATTAATCATGCTAAACCTGCAGTTCCAGATCCACTTACATGTTAATTATGGAATGGTGGGTTCCTGCTTCTACCAGTGACTCAGAGACAGCATAGCTTTTGTTTTTACAAAGAAATAATTGTATTTTCTCTTCTCTTAATGTCTGCGTTCATCTTTGGTCCCCTGTTCTTGACTGACACTTGACTTTTAGACCCTATCCATTCCCCAACCAAACACAGGAGATTAGCCCAACATAACCCAACATCATTTGCCAACAATTATCAGTCCACTCTCCAAGAATACTCTCATTTGTCCTGAGGAAAAAATCCACTCTAAAACGCTTTAACAATGTTTAAAAACAGCTGTTGGCAAAGAGCCTTGTATTTCTTGGTCCGTTTTGTTGTTTGGTGGTGTATTATATTATACAAACATAAACCACATGTCGTCATGTTGAGATATTTCCAGTGCAGCTACAATGGAGTTTGACAGCAGAAAATCTAAAACTTTATGAAACAACAATGGTAAATGTCAGTATCAGTTTTATAGACTAATGTATTATTACCAAACTTATGCAATGTCTTGTTTTCTTATGCAATGTCTTGTTTTAATATAATTTTGTTTCATGCTCTGTAAAGCACTTTGTAAACTTTGATTTTATAAAGCTTCTATATAAATAAGGTTTGTCATTACTGTCATTATAATTATTAGTATAATTATTATTATTATTATTATTATTATCTCTCCTTCCTGTCTTTTTCTTTTTGTAGCTCTATACTGTCTTTCAGTCTATGTCTCTCCTCTCTATCAGTCTGACAGCACGATCAGACCAACAGCCACACTTGATGACTCACACACACACATACACACACACACACACACACGCACACACACACACACACACACACACACACACACAACCTACCATGAGTCATGCAATGAGTTGGAGAGTGTAGTAATCTATCTTGTCTTGTCAATTTAGCAAGCAGGTACTCTGATCTTGAAGCACTATAGTGATCTGTGTGTATGTGTGTCACTTCACTTTGTCTTCATTTGTACGTGTGTGTGTGTATGTGTATGTGTGTGTTTTTATAGCTGTGTATCTGTGTTTGTGAGTGTGTGTATCTGTATTTTGTGTGTGTGTACATATAGATGAGTGTCTCTATGTATAGTTGTGTGTCTGTATCTGCATGTGCATCTTTAGCTCTCTCACCCTCTCTCTCTCTCTCTCTCTCTCTCTCTCTCTCTGTGTGTGTGTGTGTGTGTGTGTGTGTGTGTGTGTGTGGCCGCCAGAGAGCATCTGTCTCCCTGTGCGGTGAGGCGGGAGGCAGGAGAAGTCGTGATAAGTCAGCACACACACATGCATACACACACACACATGCATACACACACACGCACACACACCCGCACACGCACATGCACACACACACACACACAGATCAGCATGCAGAAACTGAAGAAGTAGCGCTTCACAATTGGGAGAGTGAGAGAGAAAGAGAGACAGCAAGAAAGAGAGAGGGAGAGAGAGAGAAGGGGATTAGTTGGGGTGGAGAGAGAACAAGGAAAGGCAGAAGAAGCGAGGGAGAGACAAGTGAGAACAGAAGAAGAGAGAAGTATATCTCTACCCTTTCACCTTGGCTTTTCCATTTTTTCTCTCTCTATATCTCTCTCTCTTTTTCGTCCTGCTATCTGTCGCTTTCTTTCTTTCCTTCTCCTCTCTCAAGGGTACCAGTTTCCTTTCCCTCAGACACACACACTCATATATACACACTCACGACAATACACACTGGCTGTCTGTTTGAGATGATTTATGCTCCTGTGTTCTCTTATTTTTAGACTAATTACACTAAACTAAACAGAAAAATAATTCCATCCCCTCCCATGTACTATTGTGTGTGTGTGTGTGTGTGTGTGTGTGCGCGCGTGTGTGTGTGCGCGCGTGTGTGTGTGTGTGTGTGTTGCTGTGCCTCCACTGTCTACTGATTATCATTGTTTCTGTGTTTATGTCACTTATGGTTCTGAGGAAACATAAAGCAGCAAAATATCACCTTAGCCAATTAAAAACAGAACTTTTCACATACATTCATATATTATTCTTCACATTTCTCATTTAACTGTGTGTTCCTCTTCCCTTAAAGTGTGACAGCAATCTACAAATTTAGCAGCTAATGCTGCACACTGACCCACACAGGTAGGGCAGTTTGAGAGGATCAGGCAGATGGTTGTAATCTGGGTAAATTCTACCTATCCTCTCAAAATAAGTCTGTGTCACAACTTTATATCTGTCACAGTGTAACAGAAAGTGACTTTCTGTCTCTGTCTCTCCCTGACAGCAGAACAGGCACAACCTGCTCTCCCTGGGTTGCCAGGTCTGCCTGTGGCGGCCTGTTTCTACAGCCAGCTTGTGAGCACAGAGCCTGTACCTCGTTAGGGATTTCCTCAGTTTGCTGTTGGTCACAGTGGTCAGATATTCTGCCACTGTGTAATCCCTGTCTAGAGTCAGATAGAGTTATAATTTACTTTGTGTTTTTGTCTTTTCCTTCCAATAGGTGATATATTTTTCTTTCTGTTTTGAAATTATTTGGTTGGTCCAGAGAGATTGAGGATTGTCCTGAATCCCTGGTGTTTGCGTCCAGAAGGAACTCTTCTTGTCCTTGTTCGACTCTTGGCGCTGAAGAGCTTTATACTGATAGGAGTAGGGGTCGCTGGATCGGAGATGTTTGTAAAATTTGATGGCTCGTTTCTGAATGTTGATGATGATTGGATACTGAAGTTCTGCCCTGCATGTATTACTGACTGTGTTCCTCTGGACTCCCAGGATGATTTTACACAGCTCTGCATGCAGGACTTCCAGTGGATGTTTTTCCCATTTTGAGAAATCTTGATTGGCTAGAGAACCCCACACTTCACTACCATATAGCATAATTGGGTCTATTTCTGAATTTAGATTTTTGAGCCAGGTCCTAATTGGGATGTCAATTGGAATTTTTCTTTTGATGGCATAGAAAGCTCTTCTTGCTTTATCCTTCAGCCAAGTTAAAACGTCCTGTGGAATTGATAATCAAACCTAAATATACTGAACAGAAATATAAACGCAACACTTTTGTTTTTGCTCCCATTTTTCATGAGTTGAAATAAAAGATCTAAGACTTTTTGCACACAAAAGGCTTATTTCTCTCAAATTTTGTTCACAAATTTGTTTAAATCCGTATTAGTGAGCACTTCTCCTTTGCATAGAAAAAGTCTTAGATCTTTTATTTCAACTCATGAAAAATGGGAGCAAAAACAAAAGTGTTGTGTTTATATTTTTGTTCAGTATAGTTATATTTTTTTGTGTGTTCAATATCTGTATTTCCTAGTGTAAATCTGTGTTCCTGAGAACTGGAACGTCTTTGGAACGTCAGGATTTTGGTCTTTTTCAAATTAACAGTCAATGCCCACGTTTCACTGAACCTGGAGAGGATGTCCAGGCTCTGCTGTAAACCCTCTTCGGAGGGAGAAAGAAGAACAAGGTCATCTGCATACATCAGGCATTTGACCTCTGTGTCCTGCAGACTGACCCCAGGGGCCGAGGACTTTTGCAGTTGCTCTGCTAGTTCATTTATATAGATGTTAAAAAGCGTTGGGATAAATTTTTCTGTGCTGTGCTTTAGCATTTCATTTAATATGCCATTGGGGCCACATGCTTTTTTGGTTTTCAGGTCCTTCAATTTTGTTTTCAATTCATCTATAGTAATGTGGAAATCTAACGGGTTTTGGTTATCTTTTTTTTTTTTAAGATTTATTTTAGGCATTTTATGCTTTATTGACAGAGACAGTGTGAGAGAGAGACAGGAAGGAATGGGAGAGAGAGAGGGGAGGACACGCAGCAAATGACCGCGGGCTGGATTTGAACCCGGGTCGCTGCGGGAAGGACTGAGCCTTATGGTACGAGTCATCACTTAGTGGTGTTGGTCCGAATAAGGTCTGGAAGTGTTTACTCCATACTTCTCCATCTTGAATAACCAGCTCCTCAGGCTCTGACTTACAGAGAGACTTCCACTGTATTCCACTTGTTTCTAATTGTACTTTTGTATTGTTTTAGTGTTTCACAGTACTGAAGGCGTATCTCCTCATTTCCTGGGTCTCTGTCAGTCTCTTTCAGGTTTAATAGCCTTCTCATTTGTTTTCTAAGATTTTGACAATCTTTGTCAAACCAATTATTCTTTTTGAGTTTTCTTTTATTTTTTTTTACAATTTTTCAGCTTTTGTAGCAGTTCTCTTATAGATGAAAGTAAGATTTTGGACAGCTTGAGATATGCCTTCTACAGTATGAGGGTATCAGTTGTCTGCAGTATCTCTCTCTCTCTCCCTCTCTTTCCCTCTCTCCCAATTCCCTCTTCTTTTCTCACCCTCCCCTCATTCTCTGACCCTCTCTAAACATTGTCTCCCATTTTCTATACCCCAGTCACTATTTGCAGATAATTTTTAGTGTTTGTTTTAACTTCCATGGAGCACCAGGTGGGTGGGGTTTACCACCCCGGAAGAGTTCAGATGGTGAAAGGTCACTTGTCAATCACAGACAGATATACTCAATTGGCCTTTACATATTTAGGTATATTAAAACATGGATGGATGGATAATAGCATGATACTTAATTGAATTTCTTTTTTCTCTTGCCCCTCTCCCCTCCACAGAGAAGTCAGAGGTCAGCTACAGAACAGCATGTCTGGAGCTGGTAGGGATTATTAGCAGGTGCTTCCACCCAACTGTGACACCAATTTTACACACATTTTTGAAATCTGAAAAAGTTTTCAATGAGAATTTGGTACGTGTCCTAGTCTGGCTTTTGTCATCGTTTGACAAAGGCCAGACTAGACCGAAACATTGGTTAAACGTTGGTTAAAAGAAAAGGTTATTGGTTAAAAGAAAGGGCATTTGAAACAGCTGGGCAACAAAGGGAAGGAGAGAGAGAGAGAGAGAGAGAGAGAGATAGAGAGAGAGATGGTAAATGAAGCAGTTAGACTTTCCAAAATGCAATTATTTCACTAGATACATAATTCTACTTTTAGTTTTGAGGCAGACAGCTGTTATAGTGCTGTATAAGTCAGACTGGCAGACAGAGATGGCAGGTTATAGGTTTTGGGGTGTGTGTGTGTGTGTGTGTGTGTGTGTGTGTGTGTGTGAGAGAGAGAGAGAGAGAGAGGTAGAAAGAAATAGTTAGCATGTGTCATTATCTGTGTGAGAGAGAGAAACTGAGATAGTATGTGACATGTTTCTCTTTTGTGTGTGTGTGTGTGTGTGTGTGTGTGTGTGTGTGTGTGTGTGTGTGTGTGTAGATAGTTAGCATGTGACAGTCGTCGTTCAGTGTGATTTGTTGATCTCCATTGTGAATCCCAGTGGGGGGCTGTAAGCTCTGTCACCACACAATTAGCAATCTCTCTCACTCTCTCGCTCTCTCTTTCTCTCTCTCTCTCCCTCGCTTACTCACTCACTCACTCACACACACACACACACACATATGCACACGCATACACACACCCTCACTCCTTTCTTTCTTTCTTTCTTTCTTTCTCTCTCTCTGTTCGTCTGCAAGCTACAGTGACTGTTGCCTGGAAACAGGAGTTTTTCTGTCAGTTTTGTCTTCCTGTTAACTTTGATATTCAGAGAGCGAGAGACGAAGAACAGAAAAACAGAAAGAGAATGGAATGAGACAGTGGATGTTTTGGGGGGGAAAAGAAAAACAAGTGTGTGATTGTATTAGAAAAGTGTGTGAATCCCAATCTTCTGTTTAAGGTGATCTATCTTCCTTTCAGGGTTTAACTGATGACCACACAATCTCTCTCTCTCTCTCGCTCTCTCTCTCTCTCTCTCTCTCTCTCTCTCTCTTCCTCTCACACACACACACACAAACACACTCTAGCGTAATCCTTCATCAAACGTAATCCTTCTCCAAAGGCTCACAGATTGGAGCTTAGGTCTGTTAATGAGGCTTCCAGCTCATACGTGTTGAAAGTGTGTTGCTAGCATGTCAATAGCATGTTTCTGACATGTTGGGATCACATGATTGTCACGGTGCTTTGAACAACGTGACTCCGACTTTCAAATGGCGTGACAAATGATCGATTACGTCTTGAAGTGGTAATCTGCGTGAACCTTGTGTTTTTTTATTCAGTCTCCATCTTTGTCGCTCAGCGCTCATTGCTGTGGTGTTTCTGCACTGCACTTCCCACACATCACCTGTCAATCAAACAGCGTGTCCAGCACTGTGACGTCTTTTTCCTTGGATTTTCTGTTAATGAAGTTTTAGTTTCTGTAGGTGGCGCTCTTTTCTTTTTCTGTTCAGCCATGGCGGCTAACACTGCTCATGACAACTACCCAGTTCTTCTTCTATTTATTCCAAACAAACCGCTGTTGCTAGAAACCTGAAACCCATTTTTCTTGTGAAAGACCTACCAGAACAGCAAATGTAAAAGCTTTCAACCATTCTGTATGCTATGCAGCCTAAATACAGACATTGACTGAAGGCTGTGTGTATTTTTGTACAGTTACATATAAACCACTGTATCGCTTGCATCGTCCAGTTGCCTTGTATGTGTTGTCTTTTATTTATTTTATTTTGGCCACTGAGCAGCTGCACTGGAGCGGTTAGGGGTTAAGTGCGTTGCTCGAAGGAACCTCCTCTCCTCTCCTCCTCTCCTCTCCTCTCCTCCTCTCCTCTCCTCTCCTCTCCTCTCCTCTCTTCTCCTCTCCTTTCATCTCCTCTCCTCTCTCCTCCTCTCCTCTCTTCTCCTCTCCTTTCATCTCCTCTCCTCTCCTCTCTCCTCCTCTCCTCTCCTCTCTCCTCCTCTCCTCCTCTCCACTCTCTTGTCAAAGAGCGACTGTCAAAAGCTGATAGCTGGAAGTCTTTAGTGCAGGGCTGAAGATGGAGAGTCTTTGAGGTGGGAATTCCCTCTCCTTCATGGCTCTTAGCCTCACTGAACTAGAGGACTGTGTAAGTACTGGGGCTGTGAGTTAAAGCTGATGTTTTTGTTCTTGACTCATCTGTGGATTACACATCAAAAGATGACATGAAATTATTCATCTACTGCTGTCATCTTGAGCACTGTCAGCTTTTGATTATGGGTCTTTATTGACCTCCGCGCTGTAGCAATGACAATAACAGACAACAATAAAGACCAATTTTGGCTCACTGAACCGAAACTTAACCTAAGTGTCAAGTTTCATTATGAATTCTATTAGACTTAAACACTGATTGTGGAAAATAATATAGGCCAAACTCCGATTGAGTCACGCCCGCTTTTGCACAATTTAAGTCCCACTCGTCTCAAAGCATGAAAGCATCTGCATCTCCACTTTATGACTGAAGCAGATGTAACCAGGGAAATCAATAAATGACTGTAGCTTTCACACTGATTCACCTGGATTGACCTGGTCAGTCTATGTCAGTGAGTTTATTTTGTGCCCCTGCATTGCTCAAGTTGTGAAGCATGGAACAACACTGCAACGGTTAGTGGTTTCATTCCCGCTGGGGTCACCTGTACTAAAAATGTTTGCACTCATGGAACCGTAAGGAGCTTTGGTTCAAAGCCTTGGACAAATTGCAGATGTGTGTGGAAAGAGCCAGTCGTCTTGTATTGAAGTCAGTGTGATATGTTGTTGTATATGGTATTGGCAGCTTTAGTAGACTTAAGGCCAGTGTCAGAGTGACAGAGTGACAGGCTGAAGTCTCATATTAGAGTGGTAAGTCCAGTGTTATCCACCAGTGGCCAAAGGGCGGCAGGGATAAAGTAGGTATGTGACATGGATCGCTGTAGCACATGCATGCATGCGCACACACATACATAAGTGCACACACACAAACACATTAGCACACACACACACACACACACACACATACACATTGAGAAGTCGTATCTGGAGAAGAGGAGCAGTAATTAGGACTATGTGCTGTGGATATTCTTGGTTCAATACTGATCAGTGTCATCTGTGTGTTTGTGTTTGTGTGTGTGGGTGTGTGTGTGTGTGTGTGTGTGTGTGTGTGCATGTGTGTGACAGAGAGACAGTCTGCTGCTGCTGCTGCTGCAGCCCACAGTTTCCATGGTAACATCGGAGCCCATCTTGGTCTCTATGGTAACTTCTGGATGGCACCCACAGAGAGAGAGAGAGAGAGAAAGAAAGGAAGGGAAAGAAAGAAGGAGGAGGTAGAGACAGACAGAAGAATGGAGATGAGAGAGAGAGTGTGTGTGTGTGTGAGAGAGAGAGGGGGGGGGAGAACTAGGAGAGAGAGAAAGAGTTAGAGAGAGAGAGTTAGAGAGAGAGAGAAAGTAGAGTTGAGTACTGTTAAGTTTACAGAGTTTCAAAATAAGAGTTGTAACAGCTTGTTCTGTCTTAGATTTCTTTTGGCAGTTGGTTAAAGTTAGAGAGGAGGTGGTTGCTGGTTCAAATTCCAGGCACTGGGGAGGTGAAGAGGAGGAGAGAGAGGAGAGAGGGTAAGGGGTGATGTAGAGCCTACTATAGCCTCGTTTGTATGTATGTGTGTGCACATGTGTATGTCTCTGTGTGTTTATAGGCAGTCTTGTTTCCTTAGCTTATTTGCCTTACAGTTTGTGTTCTTTCCTCCCCCTTAACCAAACCTGCATCATTAGCCTGGTATTAAAATGCACGGTAGCAATGTGCACAACTCCAGACTCTGGTAGTCAATTTTGCTGTGGTTGCTGCATCTGAATAAATCATTATTGGATGTCGGCTGTGTGTTACAGTGTAGTGGTACAGACCATTTCTCCTGTCTAAACAGGGAAAAGTCAGATTCTAGGGGTTTTCTCCCTGTTTACACGGCTTTTAGGAGATCAGATCCGCACCACCAAGAGTTTAAAACAAGATTGGATTGTGATTTTGTAAATCCACCTTAAGCCTCAATACAAGATTAAATTACAAACTAAATTGGACATTTTTGCAGTCAGGTAGTTGATCACGCTGTTATTCTTTTGGAGGTTTTTGTCAGCTTTTTCCTGACCGCTACTATATGAGCTGTCGACATAAGGAATAAGCAAATTATTTTAAACTACACATGTTATCTCCATGGCATTTCTGCTGTTTTGTGTTTTCATGGTTGAATAGCTGGTGCAGTATGTTCCAGGTGTTGTTCTGCATGTTTACTGAGGACTGTCTCACACACACACACACACACACACAAAACACATATGCTCACACATGTATGCGCGCACACACACACACACACATACACACTAGACTATGATGCGTCAGTGGGTTCTTTCAAAAAACAACTTGATGGCTAATCCTGTTTAGTAACACACGGCCACAAACACAGACACACACACACACACACACAGAAGGTCGTGGCAAATGGAAACATTGTCCCCTGCATGGTAGAATGTCGATACCATAATCTCATTGGCCCAGTTGATGGATAGGCGGTTTGGTTGACCTATCACAGTTAACTGAATTATTGCCCCCACCTACTCGCCTTTCTGTCTGTCTGCCCTCTTTTCTCCCTCACTCTGTCTCTTATTTTGCCTGTCTGTGTCTCTCTTTCTGCCCTTCTCTCTCTCCCTCGTTCTCTCTTACTCTCTCTCTCTCTGTCTCTCTACCTCCTCCATCTCTCTTTTCTTTCTCAGTCTCTCATCTTTTCTCTCTCAGTTCTTTCCAGTCACTAACCAGATTAGTTTTGCCCTTTATGGGTCTGTATGAACGGAAGGCAGAGGAGTGTGTGTGTGTATGTGTGTGTATGTGTGTGTGTGAGTGTGTGTGAGTGTGTGAGTGTGGGCATGTATATGGGCCTGTGTGCATGTGTGTCTGTGCGGATGTACCTGCGTCTGTGTGTGTGTGTGTGTGTGTGTGTGCGTGTGTGTGTGTAAAGCTGAGCTGTTCCTAGCAGATGTTTTTCTCTATTTTATTCTCCGCAGCGCCACACTGTCTGCCTGTCACCAACAGATACACAACCTGTGTGTGTGTGTGTGTGTGTGAGAGAGAGAGAGAGTGGGATGGAGAGTGGGTGTGTATTTGAGAGGGAGGATGTGTGTGTGTCTGTATGTGTGTGTATGTGAGAGAGAGTTTTACACAAACACTAATTACTTCCACATAGGCTGCTAATACTCAGTGTGCGGTGAAGGGTCTAAGGGTCTGGGTCTTGAATATTAATACACACACACACACACGCACACAGAGAGAGAAAGAGCAAGAGAGAGAGAGAGAGAGAGAGACAGAGAGAGAGAGAGACTAATAGAAAACGGAGAAAGGGATTTCATGTAAAAATGTTGATCTTTATCTTGATGCTTGATACTTTCATGCCTATAATACACATTAGATGGAATTGAATTGAACTGAGAGGGAGGGGGGAGAGAGACGGGAGGGAGAGAGAGAGAGATAGAGAGAGAGACAACAAGATACAAGTTTTAGACAGCTTCCTGAACAACCTATTCTGGTGCGGTGCAGAATGCCTGGCCTACAAATCAAGTTGCATATCAGGGAAAATCTTTCACTTTTATTCAAACTGTGCAAATCCTCAGCATTAGCATCTCATCCACTCCACCGTCAAACTTTTTTGAGGATTTTTAAACATCGGAAAAGCACTTCCAAATCGCAGTCCATATCGCAATCACATTATTAAGCACAAAAATCACAATAGGATTTTTTTGTCAATATCATGCAGCTCTAATCTGAAATCGGCTATGATCCATGGGTAATTTTTAAAGCAATGCACGTTGACAATAATGCTGACACAAGGGAAAGTGAGTGTGTGTGTGTGTGTGTGTGTGTGTGTGTGTGTGTGTGTGCGTGTAGCTGTGGCTGACACAGCACTCTCACTGCTGGATCTAACTTAAATACATATTTTCCTAAACTGACTCCAAAAATCAACTTCTCAACAGCTACAAACAGCACAGTGGAAACGCAGCACTTGTGTCAAAACTGAGGTTAGCATGGATGACTGATTCCCATGGCCTAGGGCCGTGTGTGTGTGTGTGTGTGTGTAGCCCTAACTGGCCTAATAATAGAATGACACAACAGTTTGTGTTGAGAGGATCTGTCAGTCTCTCTCCACACTGACCAGCTTGTTTGTTTAGCTGGACTTCTTGAGGCTCTTACATCAATGTAGCTTTAACAGCAAATCTTTACATAGCTACTGTATACACAAGCCTATCCAACACTAACATAAGCTGTCCACATCAATCACTATTGTTAGTACACAATAAAGTTGTTGGTATCTAATGAAAATTGTACTATTGTATTGCATATTAACACCCTTGTAAGTACAATATAAAATTGATTCACATACACAGTGTTATTTTGTACATACCAATACTTTTTCCTAGGTTAATACACTGGAATAAGGCCAGTAATATAGTAAAGCACTACTGAAAATGTAAATGCTGTGATACCATAACTTTGTGGGGATTTCTTTTTTAACCCCTCCCCCACCTGAACCCTTTTGGTGAATGTAGAGCTGTTTTGGTAAACTTGGCTCCGCCCCTCTTGCCCAAGGTTCGGCCGATGTTCTTCCCAGGGAATGGGGTTGATGCCTGGGGAGAAGACCTGGCTGGCCTCCTGTCACTGTCCCGCTCTGGCTCTCTCTCTCTCTCTCTCTCCCTCTCTCTCTCTCTCTCTCTCTCTCTCTGTGTGTGTGTGTGTGTGTATCCATGGGAAAATAGTTGGGCTAGAGGAGGAGCAGGGACTGTGATGGATGGATGGATGGATAGATGGATGGAGCTATTTTTCATATTTAAAAGATTAAGTATCTCAGAGGGAGAGAGACAAGAAAGGAGATATTTTCTGTATTTTGTTGCCAAGGAAGCTTAATAGTTTTGTCACTGTTGTCTTGATCTCATTCATTTATATTCTTGACAAGAAAGGAGAAAGAAGGGACGGATGGGTGATTAGGTGGATGGAATTTTATGATGGTCAAAAAGTTATGTAATCTCTCTCTCTCTCTCTCTCTCTCTCTCTCTCTCTCTCTCTCTCTCTCTCTCTCAAACACACACACACACATACACACCACAGTCATCTCAGGACAGTTCCCAGGATCCCCTTAGGCAGGGGTCATCACCATGGCAACGATCTCTGTGGAACTCTGTAGTAGAACCCTGGTGTGTGTGTGTGTGTGTGTGAGTGTGTGTGTGTGTGTGTGTGTGTGTGTGTGTGTACATTCCAACCTTCAGACAGTAGCTTTTTAGGACAGGAAGAGAGAGGAAGAGAGAAATAATAAAACGGATTTGATTGTGTACAATATTACAAGTTACACAAATACATGTTCACACTTAAACAAACACACACACACACACACACACACACACACACACACACTTGTCTCTTTCTCTCTGTCTTTTTCTGTCTCTCATCATGGCAAGATTTGTCTGATTTATTATATAGCATTATAACACACACACACACACACCAGCAGCCACCATCTATTACCAACAGTAATAGAACGGTATGTTCTAGTAAATAAAGCAGCAACCAGTACTGTTAGTACTCACAAGTCACATACAATATCAGCGGCGTGTGTGTGTGTGTGTCTTTGTGTGTTTTATCGTCTTCTCTTCATGCCATTCTTTTTCTTTTTTTAGTACTGATGAATAAATAAATGATTTAGTTGGAATAATTCTGAATGAACGTGTGTGTGTTGTAGCTATGAGAAATCACTATTTACTTAGGCAGGTGCAGTCAGACTTATAACTAACCACCTAAAGGTTTTTCTAACCACCAAAAGTGAACTTTACCATCCAAGCCTCTCTAAAATCCCCTCTCTCCTTCATTCTCTTCATCTGTCTCTTTGTCTACCTGTCTCTCACTCCTCCTCTCTCTCCCTTCCTCTCCTATCTCCCCCTTTTCCCCCTCTTGCTTTTTCTCTCCCGCTGACTGTATCTTCCTAAATGGCTTACACTTGCAGCAGTGCTAGCAAACACATGAACAGATTTTACAGCTGTCCATCCCCCTCTGTCTCTCCAGGAGCGTGTGGAGTATCTGTTCCTCATCATCTTCACGGTGGAGGCGTTCCTGAAGGTGATAGCCTACGGCCTGCTCTTCCACCCCAACGCCTACCTGAGGAACGGCTGGAATCTTCTAGACTTCATCATCGTAGTCGTAGGGTGAGTGGGCAGGGACACATAGAAAAGAAGAAAAAAAAACCTTGGAAAATGTTTTTTGTTTGTCATATGTTGTGTGAACCTGTGTAGCTCGATGGGTAGAGCGAGGAACTAAATGCTCCTTCATCAGGGCTTTGGTTCCCACTGGGACTGCCCACACTAAAGAGCATGCACTCATCAATATATGTTAATACATGTTATGTATTTAATGTTACACTGAAGTATGATTGATAGATGATAACCCTTCTATCATTGTCCCCCACTGTCTCTTTCCATTGTATTCTGTTTTTTAAAGGTGCTGCATATTGCATGTTTAAACATTAACACCTCATTGTCAAACAAGCAAATAGTAAACATGTTGTCCCCCACCAGTGATGTAGCTCCACCCATCAGTCAGTGATTGCTGAGTGTACTTGAAATATGAGTGAAATTGTATAAGCATTTTCGTATGGGACAATGAAAAGGCATATTGACCATATATTTCTGTTGCCTACTCTCCTCAGAATTAGGCTTACAAATCATATCTTGAAATGTAGTAACTGTAATTGTCCTGTTTTTACTCAATACAGTACAAAATATAAGAACTACAATACGCAATAAATACAATCCGTACATTACACAATGTACACTACAATACAATTTATTATCCAATATAACATACAACACCAGGAGGGTGAGTGTTATGAATAATATAAATGCTAAATGATAAGTGATGTATGGTATTGCACAGTAGGTAAGTGGTAATTAAGCAATATTACGTGAGAGGGTGTGCGCCGAGGTCCGTAAGTATCACTGAAGTGCCAATAATGACGGTAAAGCACACCCTCGAGTGTAATATTGTGATTATACAACGGTTACCAACAAAATAAAAGATATAATCAAAATGTATTCATATTGTGGGGCAATTCGCTCTCAAAATAAAAAAACTTTTTGCTAGTGTTATCTCCGTTTCCCTGGAAATACATGGGGTCTGACTGATAACTGGAAAACAATCAGTCACGTCAGTAGACTCCTATGTAATGAAACCTAGTTCACTACTCCAGCAAGTAGGCCGACCCTTAGTAACGACCTAGCAACAGAGACGATTTCTAGTCCCTGTTGAGTCAGCCAGCCAACTTGAGCTAATGCTTTCTAGAGATCGTGGGATTTCCCAAACTGAATAAATACCACACATATAAACACAAAACTGCCTTGCTAGCTCAATCTTAAGAACTAAGATGTCTGCTGAAAAAAATAATTTTTCCATGGACAGATTTAGCTACTATGTCCGCGAACTTCACATGTATTTTTAAGCTAGTAGCGACTCACCGGCACAGCTGATGGAGGATGCCAGCGTGTCTAGTAACATCAAGGCTGAACAGAGTTATATTTAAATATATTGTATAATAATATATGGCGGACTAATATTTTTAGTGATGAGCACGGCTAGGTGTGCTGTCATGCTGATTTGATCACGTTCTAAATGTCTAGTTGACCAATCACATTGCTTGGTCGGAACTACCTGTTGTATAATATGATATAAGTAGTCAACACTGATGGCACAGTGGTAGCGCAGTGATGAGTGAAATAACAGTACAACAGTCCAACAACTGTACAATAACTACAGTGTCTTGTGGTTAGAGGTTTGCCCAAAAATTCTCCATTGACTCTCAACTTCAACACATCAACCCAGTCTGATGTCTCCAAGTGTGAAGCGTGTGTAGACTATTATGTTACCTATGATAACTTTAACTGTATTGCTTTACCACTGAGTCCCCATTCATTGTCCCCCACATTGTATAACTTTAACTGTATGACCTGCTTTACCACTGAGTCCCCATTCATTGTCAATGCTGCCCCCTAGCAGCACAAAGTCAACGTTACAGTGTGACTAACTAACAAACGAACTAACGGAGATCCATAGTCCCTCCTTTGGTGGGGGACAATTAATTGTGATACCCTGGTATAATTACCGTAAACAAATGGTAGAGATGATTGGTAGCTTCTATCTCATGCCACTGGTGTTGTTAGTTCTAGTGTTTCTTAAAATGAAGACCACATTTCCCATAAACACCTTTGCTTCCTGTAGCACAGTCAAGGTGGTAGCTTGCCCTCGTCTTCAGTCAAAGGTTTTCTCTTTTGCTTTACTGAAGAAGATAAACATGTTGGAAGTGATTTTTCCATCAACCTTTCACTCATTCCACCATCTGCCATGTCCATCAGGTTTCCTGTGACATCCGACCTGCTGGCACACAATGTAAACTGCAGTGTAGAGGCCGGTAGAGTCTGACAATTTTCTCACCAATGGTCTTGTTTGTTTACAGTAATTACACCACTGTCATTTAATGTAGTATTTTATTTTACTTTATTAATATGGTACTGATTTATTAATGTTAGAATGCTATACATACCACTGTTAAAAAGAACAATCACCATAAAAATAAGAGACAGAAAATCAGTTTTAAAGCCCCAGGAAACTGTGGCCTGCAGTGTGTTGGTGAAGCCTAAAGTGATTAGCTGTTAGACGCTGATAGCAAAGCTCTGCTCTGTTTTCTTTATCTGCAACTCAGCAACATAGCCCATCTGCTACACTGTGTGTGTGTGTGTGTGTGTGTGTGTGTGTGTGTGGGTGTGTGTGTGTGCGTGCCAGCTGTGTACAGTTTGTGTGTAGGGGTAATGGCACAATAGCCAGTGGACCTGACAGTTACATTAATGCCATAAAAATGGTCTAATTGACCGTGTGTGTGTGTGTCTGTGTGTGTGTGTAAGTGTGTGCCCGAGAGAGAGAGACAGTGCCCCATGCCCTGAAGAAAGGCTCTGTGAATGCACACACACACACACACGCACACACACACACAGACACACACACACACACACACACACACACACACACACACGCACAGTGAGTCTCGTTCATAGCCAGTGAACTGTTCACTCACATTAGCCATCACTAACTGAACATGCTTGGCTTCACCCCATGGACACACACACACACACACACACACAGGCCATTGGCTGGCATCATGTTGCCAATGCCCCTGGCATAAACACAACCTTTAACACTCTTACCACTGTTATCCACCCTCTCTGTCTGCCTGTCTCTCCCTCTGTCTCTCTATCTGCATTAGAGCCATCTAATGCAGATAGAGGAGGTCAGAGGTCAGAGTCAGATACAGAACAGTGACTTCAGCAGTGTCCTTGTTCCCTTTTCACCATCTGCTTTTCATGTTCAAAATATATTTTTCCTTTGAAATGTCCAAATTGCTCGCTCCCATTTGACCCAGTGCCTGGTTCATATGGAAAAGCTTTTGTTGATGGAGTTGAGACCAATGAAACCAGTGTCATCAAAATGAAAGGATGGAAATGACACGGGACAGAAAGGCAGAAAAATATCCATAAACTTATCACACACTTATCACGCGAACTCTGTCACTTCTCATCTATACATGCACGCACACACACACACACACATACACACACACACTCAGAGAGGACACACAGACCTAGAAAATGCTCAGATGTGACAGCGCTGTCTTTTTATTTGTGTGTGCATGAGTGAGTGCTTGTCTTTGTGTGTGCCTAACTGCCAGCCTGCCTGTGTGTGCATGTGTAGGTGTGTGTGTGTGTGTGTGTGTGTGTGTGTATAGATGAGAAGTGACAGAGTTCGCTCCCTCTGGAATGTTCACCATATGGGTGAAAGAGCTTGTACCTGGTGCTGAGCAGCCTCTGAGGCACACACACACACACACACATACACACACACACACACATAAACACAGATGCCTGAGCCCATACTCTTGCTGACATATTCCTAAGGGTATATCAGTGAAGGTTCAGTGAGCTAACAGACTGTGTGTAGGTTTATGTGTGTGTGTGCGTGCGTGCGTGCGTGTGTGTGTGTGTGTGTGTGTGTGCACATGTCTGTGTGTGCATGTGTGTGTATGTCTGTGTGTATAGACAGTATTCACAGGTAGAATGTAGACTCTCTCTCTGCACTTAAGTCTCTGTAACCCACCGGCTTCACAGATCACCCCTCCCAGCTCATCTCTCCATCCTTTTTCATTTCTCCTTCCCCTGTCATCTCTTACTCTCCTCTCCTTTCTTTCATCCCTCTCTCCTCCTCTGTTTCCACCTTGCATCCCAGTTCCACTTTGTTTTTAATTCACTGACAGACCGAAAAGCTGTAAGACAATGGAAAACAGAGAAAGTGAAACCTTCAGATGAAGACAAAAACTGATGAAGTGCATATTCAGATTGGTGAAAGTTATAGATAACATGAGTATTTACAACCTCTACTATCTTTATGATTGCACACAACCTCTACTGTCTTTATGAATGTACACAACTGCTATCTTTAGCTATGGATGTACACTACACTCATTTTACAGCCACTACATTAGATGTGGCTCTACGCCTGAAGGCTCTAATTGTCCTTTATCACCCCACCGTGGCAAAACTGTGGATCCTTGATGTGTTTTTCATACTCTGTTTCAATGGCGCACTTTCCACCGAGAGACAGAGAGAGAGTGAGTCAAATTGAGAGGGAGGTAGTGGGAAATAGAGAGGGCGAGAGAGAGAGAGAGAGAGAGGGCGATATGTTTTGAGAGGTCTTTTCAAGTGGCCATTTCATCTGTGCTAATTGATAATTCTCCGTGACTAACGCGCCGCCGACTGGCCTTTGAGCCGCGCTCACTGGAAAATGGTATTGTATGGTGATTTCTAAAGGATCTCAGAGAGAGGGGGAGAGAGAGAGAGAGATAGGAAGGGAGAGATCGAGACAGAGAGACAGAGAGAGAGGAAGAAAGAGAGAGAGATAAGCGCAGCTGGACATACATAATTTTGAGCTTGTGAGCTGCTCTCACCCAAAGAGATGTCTGTAAATAATTTCACAGCGGATAATAGGTAACAAAAGGCAATAGCTTAAAAACATATTTACCCCTTTTAAAGAAGATTATTTTTTTGCATTATGATGTATTTCCCCTTACTTTGTCTAAGCAGTAGATAGATTACAGTGGAGAGACAGGAAAGGTTGAAGAGGGAGATGGGATATCATGTGGCACTGGATGTGAGCTGTATTCAATCTTGCAATGTTGTGAGCATATTGTACACCCCCCCCCCCCACACACACACACACACACACACACACACATACTTACAAACTCATTCTACAGACACCTCTCATCACTAGAGACATGCACAGTGTTCTATTAAGCTGACTGTCGAATTATTAAAGCGTCTCACTTTTCCTTGTCTGTGAAAAACAGAGGGAACAGATAGAACAATTTCTATTGCTGTGTTGGAGAGCTAGCAAAATAAACTGTTTTCTTCTCTACATGGAACATTTGATTAGGGATTATCGTAGACGTCTCCACCGTTCCTTTGAGTTTTTAATTTTGGTGACAAACTTTCGTTGTGTGATCCCCGATTTGACAACACATTTGTTGTTTTATAGATGATGATAAACATGATAAATATGATGAGGATGACAATAATGGCAACACCGAAAATTGAATTTAATGCAATAATGACGGGCAGTTGCAGATTACTTACCTGTCTGGCTGTATCTCTTTTACTGTCTCTTGCTTGAAGTTACCACATAGCACATGTGGGAGCAGGACATCGACATATGTTGATGATGATGATGATGATGATGATGATGATGATGATGATTTATTTTATTTTATTTTATTTTATTTTATTTTATTTTATTTTATTTTATTTTATTTTATTTTATTTTATTTTTTACCTCTTTTCTGGTTGTTTTATTCCATTGCATTTTTATCTGTGTTGTGAAGCACGTTGCGCTGCATTTGCTTGTATGAAATGTGCTTTACAAATAAAGTTTGATTGATTGATTGATTGATGATGATGATGATGATGATGATGATGATGATGATGTGTCTTGCAGGTTGTTCAGTGCGATCTTGGAGCAGGCCACTAAGGGGGACGGGGCCACTCCTATTGGAGGGAAGGCAGCAGGTTTCGATGTGAAGGCTCTGAGGGCCTTCAGAGTACTGAGACCCCTCCGACTGGTCTCTGGAGTACCCAGTAAGTACTGACAGCCATGTGTGTGTGAGTGTGTGCGTCTGTGTAAGAAAGAAAGAAAGAAAGAAAGAAAGAAAGAAAGAAAAAAGGAAAGAACAAAAGAAAGAACGAAGGAAAGAAAGAAGGCTCTGGGGATCAGGTGTGAAGGGAGATTGGGAGAGGAGGGGGCAAATGAACCACAGATTGGAGCTGATATTGGTGTTTGATGTGACACACACACACACACACAGTCACACGCAAATGCACGCATACACACACACACAAACGCACACAGAGTCCTGTTGTCCTGTTGTCAGGTACTCAGACAGTACTAGCAGTAGATGACTTGTCTGTCTGCCTGTCTGTGTTAGTGACTACAGAAATCAATAAACCAGCAGTCCGTGTGTGTGTGTGTGTGTGTGTGTGTGTGTGTGTGTGTGTGTGTGTGTGTGTGTGTGTGTGTGTGTGTGCTGGGAGCTCTTAAATTGGTGTGCGATCACAATAACAAGCAAACACACAGGACGCTAGTACACATCCCACACTCTGTCCTTTGGTTTCAGAGCGTGAACAACATGCCTTACAAGTGCTGTGAGCGCTGCAGTAGACAGGCTTTAGGTTGAACCCTGTCCACCAGCATTTTGACTGGGTGTTGAATTGGTATCATAGCAACAGCTGAGCGGTAGCATGTTTGCTAGCTGGTTAGCACACTGACTGACAGATTTGTGTTTTCAAAGCTGCCTATATCCATTTAGAAAAACTTTGCTCTGCAAAGTCCTTTGTAATGCATCTGATTTGTTAGAAGTAGAGGTCCACTGATACCAAATTTTCACAACTGACACAAGTACTTTTTAAGTAGATTTACAAATACAAGCACCGATCCAAGTAGTACTCAATTCACATTCATTCATGCCACCTAGTACTGGCCTATTATAAAACAAATACAAGAACTAGTGCATCACTGTTTGACCAAATTATGCACTAACCATTGTGTGCCAATCCTCACTCAAATAAAAAAACACATAACATGGGCCAGAGGATATGCTCCAGAATAGCTTATTCAGAATAAGTTAACAGATAAAGAACAGTGTGGTACATTAGGCCTAATAAATCAGAATGGCATTTAGCCTGCATAGTCAAGGCTCCTGCTCAGCAATAGGCTTTATGCCTATGAACTTTACAAATAGCAGCATTTCAGCATTTTCACTTGTCAGCAGACATTTTTCCTCCTGCCAGAAAAGGTTTATACTGTAGTGCAGTAAAGCACATGTCACTGAAGTATCGATATCAGCACAGATTCATTTACCAATCTGAGTTCAAGTGTCTGGATCTGTGCCGATCTTGATATTATAGATAGCATCGGTGCACCTCTAGTTAAAAGTGCTTTTTAAATAAATTTCACTTGACTTGACATGGCAGTGTACAATGAATGATGTCAGCCCAGGACGCTGCTAGCTTTACACACTCAGCCCAGGCAGCCTCTCCTGTGCCTGTAGTGTGTTCAAAATACAATTTAGAGTATTTTCAGTTTCTGAGATCAATCATCAGTCAAAAAAAAAATCAATCATCTCTGTTAAATCAGGCTGTAATATCTTATAGAAACAGCAGTAAACTATTTGGTTTAAAATCCCTTTTAGAATCATTAGCAGAAAGGAGACAGATGGTGAATACAAAGAGTTCAGCACAGACTAAGTGATGAAGTTGAAGATAGTTCAACACATTATTTTTATTGTCATATTATGTTATATGAATTGTTTTACCTTTTTTGAAAATGTTTGAATACCTAAGCTTCACACAACTGGAATCAGCTTCATTTTAGGATTTTTCTGAACATTCTGGCTCATGTAAAGATCATATCCTGTTTATGATAACATGGACACTTGTATGTGCCCAAAACATGTTGTCAATCCTCTTTTTCAAAAGCCATTTAAAGATTATGTTAGGTAGGTAAGGGTTAAAATGAGGTATTTAGTGTTAAGAGTTCATGTACGAGTCAGTACAAATGTCAGTGTCAACAGTTGCATGCAAAATATCATTTCAAACAAATTCCTTACAAACTGTTTACATGAACGTGAAATCAAATGATCTCAGATGTGTGTTTACATGCACCAAAATATGTAAGCAGAATAAAACTTTTTTGTTGAATAATTCCACATTTTATCATACCAAGATGAGCATGTGCTATGAGCTTTCCACATTTGTGTTTCTGCTGTCTTTCAATTTAAGCATCAGTGTCAGCAAAATATACTCAACTGTGCTAGTTAAAAAAGTATTTATGTAACTGTAGCCGTTGTTTTTAGCCCGTTGACCATCAAAGCATTCAACAATTCTTAAATCTTTCAAAGTTTCCAACAAGAAAGTTGCCCGTGGACCAGTTCTCTTTTGCAACCACCATGTTTTGTTTTTTCCCGGAAACTCATTGAAGTCACTTTCTCTAAGTGGACCAACATGCACAGAGAGAATATTGAGGCTTCCAACCAAAGAAAGTTCAGTCATAAACACTTATGTCAAAGGAGTTTGGACCATTTATTGCACCAAATGTTTATACAGTTGCACTTGGTGGAAAAGACTCTGCTCTGAATGATGCTCCAAGGCATATGTACTGTATATACATATGCATGCATTCTCACCAGCTCCACTGTGTGTGTGCTCCAGGTTTACAGGTGGTGTTGAACTCCATAATCAAAGCCATGGTCCCTCTGCTCCATATCGCCCTGCTGGTCCTCTTCGTCATCATCATCTACGCCATCATCGGCCTGGAGCTCTTCATGGGCAAGATGCACAAGACCTGTTACACCAGTAGGGACGGGCACACAGGTACACACACACACACACACACACACACACTCTGACTGCACTAAGACATCACCATTCAGCTTACTGTATTCCAGGGAATGAGAAAATGCAGCACATACCTTGACCAGTTTAAATGATCACCTCTGTTAATTATTTAAATCATCATTTATAAGTTTCCAAGTATGAACGATATGAGAAATAATTTAAATGGCAGCAACCATAAATGATTGAAACAATATTCCCTAAATGCCTCTAGGTATAAATGGACTCCTGTGTTGTTACAGTGATGTTATAGGTCCCACGAGGGACATTAGCTTTGCAGTGGGTAAGTGGTGGAGCAATACTCTCTCCATTATCCTATACATCATACTGGAGAGCTTATTTTATCTAATTAGCACCACACTTTTTCCATTATATTTTTATGGCTCTTGTGTTTGGTTTTTCTATCTGTCCTTTTTTATAATTCGGGCACCTTACTATGATCAAAGTATTAAAATGTGATGTAATTTGAGCACCTTACTATGATCAAAGTGTTTTTTAAAAAATAGTGCTATCATTTGAGCACTTTACTATGATCAAAGTGCTAAATAGGTGCTAATTATTGGGCCCTATGCCATATTTAGGGAGAAATTCCCCTTTGTTCTCTGGCAGCTGTGGCACTTTTCTTACTGTTTTTATATTTATATATTTATTTTTTCAGATCAGACGCTTTTGTGATGTGAGCTGCACCCCTATTCAAACAAAGCAGTACTTAAATTTTCACCAACTCTTCCCCTCTCCCATCTGTATTTTGAATTATGTGGGGTTTAAGAAGGCTCCAGAAAGCTTATCTTTCATCTTAAAGTGACAAGAAATTATGAATTCAACCAAAATTCAACCAAAAGATCCGAGTCAAACAAGTCAAACCCTTTCAAGATGTTTTGAAGATATAGTCAAAATGTATTTGGCCAAAAGGACACAGTCAAACACTCTTCCTCTTCCTCCCCTCCCTTCTCTCCCAGGTACCATTGCGGAGGAAAAGCCGGCACCCTGCGCGCCCAACGGGGCTCACGGGCGTCACTGCGCCCTCAACGAAACGCAGTGCAACGTGGGATGGGAGGGCCCCAACGACGGCATCACCAACTTTGACAACTTTGCCTTCGCCATGTTGACCGTGTTCCAGTGCATAACCATGGAGGGCTGGACGGACGTGCTATACTGGGTGAGCCGGACACCACAACGGTGGTGTGTGTGTGTGGGTGTGTGGGGGTGTGTGGGGGTGTGTGTAGGTGTGTGTAGGTGTGGAATAACACTAGTATTGGGGTATTGTGGGAGCATTGGGTGCAGTTTTTCATGTCACTGGAATGAATGGAACCCACAATATTTGGCCAACATATTGAATTTTTCATTGTACATGTACCATTCCACCCATACTGTGTCTGTGTGTGTGTGTGTGTACATTGTTCTGTGTAGCCGCTGTATATGTCTAACATCAGTGCCACATGAGTGCTTTTGAGAAAGAATTTAAAGCAATAACGCGCAAATACTTTTTTCAGAAAGGCAGGTGTGCACACTTATTGTTCAGAGAGAGGCACACGCACACACACACACACATAGAGTGCGGTGTTGTGTGTGTGTGTGTGTTAGCTCCACTAGCTCATATCTCAGGCTAAATCAATGCAGACAATACACTGTGTAATTGAAGGCGCCGATTCAGTCAGAACGTGTGTGGAATCCCGACGCTTGATTCAACTGTGGAGTGAACACGCACATACACACACACACACACACACACATAGAAACCATACACATACACACAGGCACAGAGGCGTGCGTGCACACCAACACACTGCCCTTCCTCAGTAAATGGCCAAAAGAATGCAGCAGCCCTGTCCAGCTAAATAAACCAATAGATTAGTCTATGCTGTTAATCAATGTTAGGGGAGGTTCAATTGAACTCCCATATGGGCTTTTGAGCCATGAAAAGCTTTTACATTAGACCTCTGCACAAAGGTGTAGCTTCATACCCAGATTATGATATTGCTGCTGTTGGAGAAAAATGTATGTGTCTGTAAAAAATACGATTTTACACGAATGAAGAAGAGAATGAAAAATTTATCAGTGCGGTTTTAACAGGTTTCAAGGGCCCAAGGGTCATGAAACTCCATCCACATATAACTGTAATTGTTTGTTTTTCTAGTGTGAGCCAGAGCCATAGATAGCTTGACAAAGCTGTCCCAGGTTGCTGCCGCCGTTCTAGAGCTAAGACGTGTTGGCATCAAATATTTAACACTGCCCTCCGTAACCTCGGCATGGTGAGACGCCCAGCGGAGAGTCAGCAGTTCCTCAGCAGCAGCCATGGAGCAGGACTGTGGAGCCAACATGGCGGTTACTGAAAACTACTGTATTCTCCACCACACTGTGGTCTGTCTCACCACTGGAAAGCACTCATGTGGTACTGATGACTGCCGGTTTCTGGGCTTTTCAAAACGTCTTCTTTCAACGGACTTCCTCTAATAAAAAATCTATACAGTCAGACTGTGCTAATTTCCGGTCATTACAGTCCTTAAAGTAATGAATGAACTGATGAACAAGGTAATGACTTGATGAATAAAAAAGTAATTAAATTAACAATTAAATTGGTGGGTTTGTTGAAAGATGGATGCTAAGCTGACTAATGTGAATTTTGTGAAAAAGTTAACCCATGTGAATCGCTAAGTTTTGCGTGTGTGTGTATGTGTTTGTGTGTGTGTGTATATATATGTGTGTGCGCCTGTACATGTGGAGCAGAGAGCCTACTAGCTCTTCACCCCTTCTGTTATCTTGTCTGCTGCAACCTCCTCTACACATACACACACACACACACACACACACACAGTTTAACATCAGATATATCACACAGTTCACTTATTATGGAAACACTAGTGTAGCCAACTCCCTTTACAATGAATGGGACCCATTTATCAAGCATTATATTTACAAATGATTATGGAAATTGTTTGTTTGCAATGAAAAAAACATTTAGCCAGCGCTGAGCCTTTAAAAACATTTGGTTTGCATGGTTCATTAAGTTTGAGCCCTGCATTTCCATAGTTTCCATTGTTTCACACATACGGAAATATAGATTAATGACATCCAACGTCCAGCGCTGTAGCAAACAACCAGTCTCTCTCTCTCTCTATCTTTCTCTCTGTCTCACTCTCTATGTCTTCTTCTTTCTTTCTCTTTCTTTTTGTCACTCTTTCTCTCTATCTAGCTCTCTCTCTGTCTGATAAAGTGACAGCTCTTTACTTGACAGAGCTGGAATATTCAGTTTTGCTCTTTAATATTTCCCAGCATTGTGATTCAAAACCTACTCATTTGCATTTGCAACTGCATTTACATACACACTAATAATCTGTTATTTCCCTGGATAGTGAAGTAATGAGATTTCAAATCAGCCCATGTAAACATCATCTCTCATTTACATCAGCCCCAATCTTGGTTCTAACAATTATATGTAACATATACAAATCACTGCGTAGCATATTCCCCTACCACTGAATATAATAGAAGACTTCCATTAGTATTGATTTCAACGGAGAGTTTTAGTGTCACTCTGTACAATAGAATTTCATTAGCCTTGGTTTCAGTGGAGAGTCACACGGACATGCTCTAAATTCTCTTTTTTTTAAAGGCATTGTGGAAATGTGTTGCTGTGTAAACACACTCACACAGAGGAAAGGTTTGACATTGGACTTGAGTTAACACACCGACTCAGTGTTGTTTAGTGTTGTTTTTTATTGTGCATCGACAAGGACTTGTACTTGCTCTCAGAAAGGTAGACAAGAGGGTTTACACACACACACACACACACACACACACACACACACGCTCATACTCCAACTCTTGCTTTTCCAGTTCCTTCCACTGCTCTTTTTAACGCCACTGCTCTTGTCTTCTGTTTCCTTTCTTTGCTCTTTTTTGCCCTTTCTTTCTCTCCTTCTCTAACTTTCTTCCTCTCCTCAACCTCCTCCCTCTCTGTTCTCTCTTTCTTTTTCTCTATCCTCTCTATTTCCTGACTTTCATTTAATCTCTTCTTTTTCTTTTCTATGCCACTACCTCTTTCTCCCTCTTTCCCCTCTTCATTCTCTCTACCTGTCTTCTCACACCTCTCTCCCTTGCCCTTTTTTTCTCCCGCTTCTCTCCTCCCTCCATCTTTCTCTTACATTCTATTATCTCTCTTTCTTCTACCTCCCTTGTTTCTCCTCTCTCCTCCACCCACCAACTCTCTCTCCCTATGTATCAACCCTCTATCTCTCTCTCTCTCCCTCCCTCTCTCCCCTGTCTCTTCTCCCTCTCAGATGCAGGATGCTATGGGCTATGAGCTGCCATGGGTCTATTTTGTCTCTCTCGTCATCTTCGGCTCCTTTTTCGTTCTCAATCTCGTTCTGGGGGTGTTGAGCGGGTAAGAGGTTGTGCTGTCGTCGTTGTGTGTGTGTGTGTGTGTGTGTGTGTGTGTGTGTGTGTGTATTTATGTGCGTGTGGTTTGTAATGTGGTTAGGTGAAGTGTTTCAGATGTGATAAATGACCATGCAACAAGACTCCCTTGACCAAACATTTGCAGTGCAACGGATGGTTGAATGCAATATTTTACTCAGAGGATCCAGGGCGCAAGAGGAAATCCAGTATTGATGGTCCACAGCTCGCCACTATTAAAAGCACTCTTAGTATATCATTATTATTATTAGTAGTAGTAGTAGTAGTAGTAGTAGTAGTAGTAGTAGTAGTAGTAGTAGTAGTAGTAGTAGTAGTAGTGGTAGTAGTAGTAGTAGTAGTATTAACAATCCTGTACAACAGCTGGAATATTACATACTGAAGCACATATACACCTCTTTCCATTTATAGTTCTTTAATGTTCTGTTTATTCAAGTAAACAAAGATATTTGTGAGTGGGATATGAAAATGCATAAAACATCTTTTCCTGAACACAATCTTACATATACTGTACATCGTGAGCTATTATATAACATATGCTCCTATCACTGAATATCCTAAAATTATTTTGTTTTTTGAATGCACCTGTGCCTTTTTTGTAGTTATTTTCAATGGTTTGGAAACAACCAGTGTGCGTCTCCTCCAAACCATGTGTCAAATGTTCTGGACGCTCCACCGCGCTTCACGTCAGTGTCGGACAGAGAAAAAATTAGCAGCACCTGTAGGGAAGTAAGCAGCCTCTTACAGTTCCTTGCAGTGAGTAACGTTAACTTTAGCTACCTTGTCCGTTTCAGAATCATCCTCATTCTCTTCTTCAAGAGCAAGCAAAGCTATCGCTAACTGTTTCTTGTCCATTTTTATGTTACACAACGTTATCCCCTATGTTACCACAGATAATATAGCTAACACTAATTAGACAGTTACATAGCAGCAAGAATGATGTAATGTATTGCTCCTTTGTAACCTTTGAGTGCAATGCTAGCGCTCACAGCTGCGCTTTGTGTGATGGTGAACTAAATAAATTCAGAGCTGAAGAATTGTTCCAGTGTAGCATCAGTGGCATAGATGGTACCAGCAGTGTCATATTCACAGATGTAGAAAGTACGATTAAGTTGATGAATAGCAATAGATGCAAAAATGACAGATGTGCAAATACAACTAGGATGATAAATAGCCTGAATAGCTTATATCAGCGTCCATGTGCAGATTAGCAGGGTTTAGTCAAGTGATGGAAGAATAAAAGTCTAGATAAATAAGAGCGGGGCGATATCAGCTGTCTGAAGCCACCAGTCCAGTTAGAGGAGAGCTGGGCTTCCTGCAGAGGCCAGGCTCCTGCTGAGCGGAGGAAAGATGAACTGACGGTCACTGAACTGAGCAAAACCTCCTGTCTGTCTCTCCTTTCTGTTCCACTCAATCAATCCTTTGTCGCAAACCTGAGAAAAACACGCAAGCACACACAGGCACTCACACACACACACACAGAGTAGTGACCAGCCTCCTGTCTATCTGTGTTATGTTCATGTCAGTTGACCACCAGGGGCCACATCCCGTCACAGCTTGTCTGTGATGGACAGGTGGACACACACAAAACAAGCGCACGCACGCACGCACACACACACACGCATGCACATACTCTCTCTGTCTGTCTGTCTCTCTCTCTCTCTCTCTCTCTCTCTCTCTCTCTCTCTCTCTCTCTCTGTCTCTCTCTCTCTCTCGCGCACATACAAGCATATACTGTACATGAACACAGAGCAGCATGCACTCTTTCTTTCTTTCTTTTTCTGTCTTTTTGCTCCTTTCTCCCTCTCTCTCTCTCTCTCTCTCTTTCAGTAAAGTTAGTTGTTGGTTCAGGCCAGGCAGACTCTCAGGGGACCCTGCTCCTCCTAAAACACTCCACTGCATTAAAACATTAGTCTTGTGTGTGTGTGTGTGTGTGCTGGTTTATGTGTGTGTGTGCCTCGGTGCATATAAACATACGCATGCATCCGCGTACTTTCTTTGTATCTGTGCCTACAGTGTATGTGTGTGTGTGTGTTTCTATGTGTGTGTTTGTACACTGGCACGTGCTGGCGTCCGCCTACAGCATGATGTGTGTGTGTGTGTTTTGTTTCCGTAAATGCTGCTCCAGCAGGCAGGCTGGGTGTTGTTTTTACCCTGCTCTGCCAAGTCACGCTGCTTTAGTACAAGCACCACCCGGCCTGTAGGGACACACTGGGGTATAAATAATTCACCCCTCAGGTCAGCCGTGGAGGTGGGACGCTTAAAAAAACTTACACAACAGGGAAAACACAACCGGCAAAAAAGGTTCTTCTGAGGACAGAGTGGAGTCTGTAAGGTAACTAGGCATTAACCAAGGAAATTATGGGATGGAAGGCTGCATTGAAAAGGGAACAGCCATTCTTTCAGTTGCTCTTACAATTTACAAATAGAAATAGCTTGATTAGAAAGAGTACTCCTACTACTACTACTACTACTACTACTACTGCTACTACTGCTACTAATAATAATAATAATCATACTCATAATAATAATAACAATAATAATAAAGTTGTGTAATACTTTTCAGTACTATAATTACATTAGGAAACAATGCTCAAAATCAAAACAATATAAAAATGAGGATGACAAGAGTGCACACATTGATTAAAACATGTAGAATAAAGCTGTTTATAGCTGTTTATTTTTAGATAAACCATATTTACAAAGAGTAAAACAAGATGTTTAGAGAGAGAGTCCTTTGTTATTGGGGCAGTAATGAATCAAGCCCAGCCCACTGGAGTCTTGCTGCATGGATTCTGTCAAACTGTCTAACTATAATGCCTTCTCTCCACAGTGATTCAGCCTGAAGTGAACTAATGTGAGCGGACCTGAACTGAATGAAACCGTTTTTTAATCTTCTAATCTTCCCTCTGCACAGAAATACATCCATTCAGCCTCTTCACACCAATAATTAATGCTAAACTGATCTGTTTTGTTTCTCAGTTGGAGCATTCATAGCCTTCTGTAAATCTCAGTGTTTCGTTTTGCCAATCTTTAATCTATCTCCTAAATCACCAAATACATCTGCCAATATATAAATATCAATTGTCAGATCCTCTTCAAATACAGCTGACCAAACATTTGTCTGGAATCTAACTGAGAATAACTTTGACAAATACTATGAATGCTCCATGATGGCAGGCAGGACCTTGCTGAAGCAAACAGGTCCATCTGTTGTGAGCAGACACTAAGGGTCTAACTTCCTCCCTTCCTGCCTTCTTCCATCCCTTCCCTCCCTCTCCTCCCATCGTTCCTCCTCCCTCCTCCCTCGCCTCCTTCCCTGCCCTCTCCTTCCTCCATCCTACCCTCTCATCTCTCTCCATCCGGCTCTCTTCTCCTTCTATCAACCCCCTCTCTCCTTGCCTTCCTTCTCCTCCCTCACTCCACTTTTCCCTTTCCCCTCCTCTCATCTCCTCTCCTCCCTCCACCTCCCTCCCATCCATCCCTTCCCTCTCCTCTCCTCTCCTCTCCTCTCCTCAATCCATCTCCTCCATCCCTCCACCCAGGTGAACGATGCAGTGGGGAACAGCTGGCCCTGGGTCTATTTTGTCACCTTAATCATCATCGGATCCTTCTTTGTGCTAAACTTGGTTCTGGGTGTGTTGAGCGGGTAAGGGCGGGGTCAAAGGTCACTGAAACCAAATTTGAAAAACTAACTTCTCTTTCTTCCCTTTATGCCGCTGTTCTTGGCTGAATCTGTTGGAGATCTTTGCTCTTGATCTTTGCTCAGCTGAATTGACTCTAAGTAGAGCTTCAGTCTTTTCTCTTGTTTCTGGCTTTAGAGGACAGTAGTGAGCAGGCAGGACTTCAGCATCTTGCTCAAGGACACTTCAACAGGACGCATATTAAGCACTATAGCACTATCACTCATCACTCTGAGCGCTAAACACATGCTCAGCCCTCAGCTCTCCATTTAAAATAAGGAGAAAAATAAGCCAGCGCTGTAAATTGAGAGTCCCAGTGGACACACAGCCTAATATCACGTCAAACAAAAGTCATGTTGTTTGTACACTACTGTAAGGATGTTGATAAACGCTTTGCAGCTCGCCAGTTGTGCGTCAACATTTGGGAATAGGCAGAAAAGATTTCAGCAAATAAATGGAAAATAAATCAAACATGTAAGCAAGCTTTGCATAAATACTTCAACAAAATGTGAATGTGTAAAAGTTTTAAAAATATATTTGTTGTTGCCTATCAACTTTTATGGATGGATATAAACAAGTGGAGATTCTGTGCAGTCCCACAGCTCTTTTGCTGCAATGAAGTGCAATTCTTTCTTTCTTAAGTTATATTTTCACAAGAGTATTTTCTTAAGTGCTGTAGACCGTGATGAACTTTGATAGTGACCAGGTACAGAGGAGTGAAGTGTCTCACCCCGACTGACTGACCTGTATCCGACTCTCGATGCCCACAGCGATGCGGTGGCAAATAATAGAGGTCTATCTGGTCCAAACAGCTTGGGGGGTTTGGCTGTCTGACTCTTTGTCTGACTTCTGACTAATGATGCTGTCAACAGACTACACAGCCTGACCTTTTACCAACTGGTTCTGTGTGTGTGTGCGTGTGTGTGTGGTCTCGGGTTGGCATAATAACTAATGGCTAAACAGGAAGAGAGAGAGAGAGAGAGAAACATGGGGTGGGACTGTTATTGTCTGGATTTGATGTAATATGTGAAGAGAGAGAGAGAACGATGTGGGCATGAAAGAGAGAAAAGTGAAAGAGAGACAGAAGGAGAGAAATAGACGCAGGAGGAGGAAAAGAAAGAATTCAGATAAATACTGAAGGAGAGAGACAGAGAAGGATGGAGATGATTAGAGGAGAGCGAAATGAGAGGATGAGAGAGAGTAATGCTCAAAGTTTAGCAGAATTCTTTATCTCTCTCTTTCTCTTCCTCTCACACACGCACACATACACACGCACACACACACACTGAGAGAGATCGATAGGATTGGATCTCCTGCTAATGTTCAGACGAATGAGACAATAGCTGTTTGTCCTGATGCTCATTGATCTGTGTTTTGTGTGAGTGTGTGTGTGCGCGTGTATGTGTGCGCGTGTGCATGTGTGTGTGTGTGTGTGTGTGTGTCTGCGGTCTGTAGTGGTGATCTTTAGCTCCGTCATTCCCCCTGGGTTTCTCACCACACACACACACATCATCTGATGACCTCTCTCCATATATATACAGTATATAGCTATGTAGGTATATAGCTTCTATATGCTTTGTTCCAACCCATAGTGGAGAACAGAGACGGCCAAACCCAAGGTGACAAAGGACAAGATATCCGACTAGTAGGCAGAGATGCAAGCTAGATTTCTAGATTTTAGTCTCATCTGTTGACTCTGCTGGTATCCCCATTCATAATATTCATGACTGGGATCTGTAATGCTGAGTTTACTTGTCATAGACCCTGGCACGTGCAGCTGTGCACTTTTGAACTGCAGATGTTCCCAAGACTCCCCGTTCCTGTCAACTCTCTTCCAGATCTCTTCTCCACATATGGCTCTAACTCCAGCCTGACTTTGCCCTTCCTCGAGTCTAGCTTTTAATCAAATGTTCCTTAATTCTCCCTTCCCTCCCGACACCTGGAAGTTATTTCACCAGGTTTCATCATCCCAGTATTTCCCCCGCCCTCCTAACATTGTTTTGGTTGTTTTGTTTTCTTTTTGTCTCCTGGATCTACATTGGCAAAAAAAAAGTGACTTTTTTTTCAAGTGACTGTCTTGAAATAAGGCAGATCAGTAAAAAATACAAATAAACTTTAACTTTATTTGTAGAAGACTTCTTTAAAAAGAGTTTACAAAGTGCTTTAAGAATCAAGTCAATTCAAACATCATGCTCATATCAAAGAACAAAAGTAAAACAGAAGAAGCAAGTCAAATTTTTCCAAAACAAGTGATCATCTCAGCCCACAGGAAGATTTCTTCACTTGTTTTCAGACAAATACAAGATTTCAAGACTAAGTACAACATTAAATTCTTGCGACGTTTTATGCAGTGAAGTAGTAGAGGAGACATCATCATCAACATTTAATCAGTATTTGTGAGCATGAAGAACTGCAGGCTGTTGTATTGGACCGAGGAGTCGATTGGTGTCGATGGAGAGGAGCCAGCTGCGGTGGCTCAGCTGGTGAGGATGCCCCCCAGTCCTCCTCCCTCTGGGGCTGTACGGGACACGACCGACTGGGAGGAGACCCGGGGGCAGACCCAGGACACGCTGCAGGGACTAGTTCTCCCAGGAGGGGCTGGTGGAACTTGCTGGGGAAAAGGACTCGCCCTTTTGCCACTGACCCTGACCTGGATAAGTAGCAAGAAAATGGAAGGTATGGATGGAAATGAGAAACCGGAGAAGCACGACTTGAATCTGTGACATCAAGAGACAGACCTGCGGGCTGCTCCACGGACCTTGGGACTGAAGTCATGGACAGACTGAGTGAGAGTGTTTGTTAGAACTTTTTACAACCAAAATGAGATTTATTTCATTGCAGTGCTAAAAGTAATGAACCAGAAAATGAGGCCGCGTCGCTGCCAAATCACCCTTGGTACTGTCCGTCATGGCCTTGCAGGTGCTTTACAGCGAGAGAGGATTGGTCACCGCTGTCCACTTCTCTCTGCTTAAAATTGGCAGCAAGGAGGGATTGGCAGCAGCTAGCATGCATGAACAGTAATCTGAAATTAGACCTACTGTACAATAGAAAGAAAATCATGTTGTCGAGTGATAATTTCTGACTGGAAGCATCCCAACTGTGCTGAAAGTTGATCAGCGGCAAACATTTTCGTCTAACCCTAACCCTAACCCTGGATGTGCTTTCTTCTCTGAATTTGCGCACTAATATCTTTTCTTCTTGGCAGAGCTTTTCTCTCTTCACTTCACCTGTTTTTTCTCTTCAGCAGGTTTTCCCTTCCTACTTCTGAATGGGTTTTCAATGAAGAATAACGTTCTATTGTCTATTAGAGGACTATTATTGCAATATTGTCACATGACTTTGAATTACTTCACATGCCTTCATTCAAGATTTTCAGATTCTCTTTCTTTTTCTCTTTCTCCCTCTGCTTCGTTCTATATCTCTCCCTCTCAATCCTTCTCAATTCCTTCTATCTTCCTTCACTCCTCTCTCCATCTATCCATCGCTCTCTCCTCCTCCCAGAGAGTTCTCCAAGGAGAGGGAGAAGGCCAAGGCCCGTGGAGACTTCCAGAAACTCAGAGAAAAACAACAATTGGAGGAGGACCTCAAGGTGGGCCTGGTGTATGTGTGTGTGTGTGTGTGTGTGTGCATGTGTGTGAGTGTGTGTGTGTGTATGTTTCATTCAGGACCATCATGAAGCTATGTAACAGTTGAAATCCTAAGGCCGCCAGTGATGTGTTTCAGCGAGGCCACTAGGTGTGAGGGATTAAATATATATGAGGACAACATGTTACTTTTACTTCATGAATTTTTGAACACCATGTAACACTAACAAGCAACAAGGCCAAAGGATTATGGAGGTTTAAGAGAAGTCTAAAAAGCAATGAACTGAAGAGGATATAGTTACAAATACTATATCCTTGCATGATTTAGATAAAATTCCAAACAGTCATCAATTGACTGTGGTTTGGTCTTTCTAGTGTTAATGAAAAGTCAGTGTTTTCAATGTTTTTCTCTCTATGTATGTGTGTGTGTGTGAATGCAGGGCTATCTAGACTGGATCACTCAGGCTGAAGACATCGACCCAGAGAATGAAGAGGAGGGGCTGGACGACGACAAACCCAGAAATCGTGAGTACAACTGCGGGGGGAATGTGTGTGTGTGTGTGTGTGTGTGTGTGTGTGTGTGTGTGCAAGTGCTGTAGAGTTGACTATGCATGTCTTATTTAACAATTATTTTGTGGTGGTGTTGGCAAGTGGGTGGTGTGTGTGTGTGTAAGAGAGAGAGAGAGCGAGAGAGAGAAAGAGCGAGAAAGAGGTACAGAGAGCAATTGCCTATTACTGTTGGAATGGCCATGTGTTTGTGTCTGCAGTTATTTCGTGCTCAATGCACCAAGAGGCTGTGAGGATAGCTAGCTGTGTCTGTTCGTGTGTGTGTGTGTGTGTGTGTCTGTGTGTGTGTTGAGTGACAGGGTCAAGCTCTACTATTTGGTGTATAGGTAATGAACTCACTGCGGTCTCCATCCCAGGGTGATGGCACACAGCCAGTAACACACACTCACACACACACACACACACACACACACACTCCAGTGGGGGACCAGTTCTTGCCTGTTGATTGATTGACTGACTGGCTGACTAACTGACTCAATGACTGGCTGACTGACTGACTGGCTGACTGACTGACTGGCTGACTAACTGACTCAATGACTGACTGACTGACTGACTGACTGACTGACTGGCTGACTGACTGGCTGGCTGACTGAGAAGGTGTTAATATCGTCTGTGTGCTTTGGCAGAGAATCCTCCTGGGGTTAAAACCTGTTTAGATACGATTGTAATGTGTCAGACTGCAGCTCATAGCCTCTGGGCACACACTCACATACACAAACAACAATCACACACACTCGCATACATAAACACACACATACACCCCCAGGAATGTGTGCACTTGTGTTCAAACAGAAACGTACACACGCACTAAAATTAACCGAACACCCTATCTCTCTCCACAACACCTCCAGAGGGAGTCAGCCACACACCCAGGCTCCGGCACACTTCTCCCCAGGATGGAGCTTCGTCTCCTGGGGAGGGACAGCAGAGCATTGGCCTCTCCTGACCTGGAGGCTTGATCTCAGAGAAAAGATACAGTAAATAGTAGTTGAGAGACGGAAAATGAGAGAGAGGCAGAGAGATGTAGGGAGAGAGTGAGAGGATAGGAAAACAGGGATTTTAGGAGAAATGTGTGTGTGTGTGTGTGTGTATTATTTTATACTCAATGTGTGTCTAAGTATCTGAGGGTGTAAAATGATTTGAGAGAAAGCATTTGAAAAACAATTATCTTTTTTGGCTTC
>NW_027282020.1:0-82500 GCF_046629955.1 Centroberyx affinis | reverse complement strand
CGCATGGTAAATATATTAAGTTCCTTATTTGGCAGGCCTGTATGGGCACACACACAGACAAAACACAATTCAGTTTCGTATGCTTATGGATCTGTACACTAGCACACACACACACATATCTAGTTGTTTTACTGCCATTGTTACATTAAGGTTTCAATTAGTTATTTTCACTGTCTGTATTTAATATTTTACCTCAGCCTCATAAGTTATTTACCTTAGAGTGCGTCTGACATTGGGAGAAATTGTTAAATTCCTCCTATGATGACCCTTCCCTCTCTCTCTCTCTCTCTCTCTCTCTCTCATTCCCTTCCTCCTCCTCACTCCGCTTCTCTTCGTCTCCCTCCTTCTCTCTGTGTCTCAGGTCTTTGGGGTTTACTCTAACAATAGGTATTAAACTAGTTCAGAGCTCCAGTGAGGAGAAGGCACCAGGCTGGTTATATATTTAAAAGGCTTCAGCCTCGGGAGGGACCGCAGGGCTCTGAGTGCTTTTAGCTAAGTAGCCTAGCAGCAGGTGGCACGTGTGAAGGTGGGGCATACAGCACAGGGCAGGGTGGCCTGATGCTGAGAGAGACCGTCCCCTAACAGAAAGGTCTCAGGTTTGATCTCTGTAACAGCCAGTCCGTCCATCAACAGCCATGTGTCCTGCCAAAGTATAATCACACTGGACACTGGACTCCTGTAGTACCTGCTCTCTCATTGTAGCTTTCTTTGGATAATCACCAAATGCCTGAAATGTAAAATATAAATCTATCCAAATCTTTATTGTCCAGTAAGATACATTTGGTTTGCAGATGGGGTTTAAAAATAGCACTTAACAAGCCACCAAATCATATAAAAACAGATTTAAATGTTATAACACATGTATCAATTAAATCCAACGACAATTCTATTCAATTATGATTTTTCAGGTAAACAACCGTTAGGTCATTAAATCTTGCATTTTGACTGCAGTTGGGTTACATTTGATTTAAACTGGACTTTAGGACTTGCTTCTGTAATGGCAAAATGTGATTTTCCCTATGGTTGATTTTGAGGGTTTAATCTGTAATGTGGCCCCTGGTGTAGATGGGAACTAGACGCAATCAATATGTGTCATAAGCATTATTTTATCATAAAAGTGTGATAATATGCCATGTATGGATTCTAACCATGAATCACTGGAAATGAGAATCCCAAGTACCAGGCTTGACAGATTCTAAAGATATCAAACATATATTTGATTGTCATATATATTTTGCAGCATTGGTTTTAATAGTTTGAGGAATGGGTAAGTAGGAAAAAGTAAAGTATTTCAATAGTGAAAGTCAGTAATAATCAGTGGTGTTTCTATGGTGTTCCGTGTCAACTCAAGTTGTATTGACATGTTTGGGTCAGGCTTAGCAGATATCAATGATATCAGCATCGCAGATTTATTGTTCTGCATTAATTTAGCTTGAGGAGGGGGTATACATGAACAAACATATTTCACACATATTTGCATATTGCCATTCAGGGGCATATGCTTTTCATTTCAAGTGTTGCCACTTTTTTCTGGTTTATATGTTTACACTCTGGGGCTGGGAATGACGCATGGCTGGATGACTGCTGCCCCCTTTAGTTTGGGATGACCTACTGCATGCTGAGGAGACTCAACACTGCATGGCTTTGGCCTGTTCCCCGTTCCTCTTGCAGTTTGATTGGCTCAGCATTATTTAGTCATCTTTATATAAAGGCATATGTCTTCTGAGGCTGGTTCAAAACTCCATATGCTTAGGCTACAGTGCATGTTCACTGCAAGTTGTGTTAGTTTTATATACGTTTTTAGAATTATATTTGTGTATGTTGTATTATTTTTTCTGATAAAATATTGTTTTTGGTTCGTTTGAGACTGTCTTGTGGATTCCATGAAGACAAATGAACCTGCTTCTGTTCATTATTTGTTATTATTTAGATGGTTCCCCCCCTCTTTTCTCTGAAGTGATGTCCTGTAGCATTAATGAATCTGTATTAGTAATTAAAGAAACGTGCAAAACCATTAAATATGAAGGTAGGAATATAGGAGGGCTAAATGAGGGGTTGCAGAATGTGTCTGGAAAGTGATTTCTTACACATGTCTGAATTGTGTTACCGGAGCTGATAAAATAGAGCGCTGAGCAACCAGCATAACCACAAAAAAAATAAAAAATAAAAAATAGATTATTCTGGAGTCAAAATTATGACTATTTTGTATTTTAAGATGACTCATATCTTAAACGCTCATCATGTTCTGTGCTTTCATGCTAGCAATGATTTTGTAAGAGTAGGTGTTCCTTTTTTTAATGGTGGATATCTTATTTTAGCGCTAGAGGCATTCAGAATTATATCCAGTATCTGGCTCTGCCACCCAGAGGGCTTTACAATAAGTGTTTGAGGTGACAGTGAGGAGAGCGCATCTCATTCCCGCAGGCAGACACAGACTGACAGAAGCAATAAGAAGCCATGTATCACTTCATATCAGCCTCTCAACCAACCATCTCCCCATCTCTCTCTCTCTCTCTCTCTCTGCCTCTCTCTCCTCCCTCAATGCTTACATCACTCCCTCAATCCAGCTCTGTCCCGTTCTTGCCGTTTTTTTTCCAGTCTGTTCTCCCACATGACTTTTTTTCCTCCCTCCCAATTTCACTCTGTCCATTCTCCATCCCTCTCTCTTTTGCTCTCTCCCTTTCCATACATATCCATCCTTTCCTCCTTCCTCCCCTTCTCTCTACCCCCCTTCCCTCCATCCCTCCTTCTCCTTCTCCCTCTTCTTCCCCATTTCCCTTCCTCTTCCCTCAATTCATCCTCGTCTCCATCGCTCCCTCCTTCCCTTCCTCTTCCTTCCATCCATCCTTCTTTCTCTTCTTCACTTCTTGTCTTCAAACAAGGATATTATGACACATTTCTGATCTCCTCATAGCTTCCTAAAACAAATCGGACCCTGTAGTTTCTACCTGTTCAGACATCCAAGAAAAGATCTTTGGAATAGGGAGTGAAATTTTGGATGTTTGCTGCGGCATAAATCCTGCCAAAGCTCTCACAGCTTGATTAGAGTTTAGAGGATTGAATAAAAAGCATTACAAGGTTTTGTTAAAGACTTGGCTGCAATTAAGCTCCAACATCCCACGCAAGTTTTGAAGACCAAAGACGAGATTCTGCAACATATTTTTTTCTCTCAATCTCCTTGGGCTATAAAATCACAAGAGGATTTTGTTGAGATTTTATTCACCCCGAGTTAAGCCGTCCCTCAGCTTAAAAGTCAAAATCCATCCCCATAGCTGTTTCAGAGGTTTTGTCCCAGCATCCCGAGCCAGTCAATTTAGCTGGGATGGAAACTTTGTGCGTAATTAGTTTAGGCATTCAGTACAAAATGTGAGAAGTGTTTTATCGACTCGAGGGTATTTGTGAAGCAGTGCTTCTTAATTGGTGGGTTTGGATCAGAAATGGGCCACGATGCTGACTGGTGGATCCCTACATGACAACAGTATTTAATGAGTTTGGATCCCGGGGCAAGACTCATTTACTCAATATTTGTCTAAGGCGGAAAAAGTTGACAAACTTGTGGAAAGGAAGCCATTTTAACACCAACAGGGAAGCGGCCATGTGGATTTTGGCACAGACTTGATCTATAGAGAAGAAATAAAAACAGATTTTGAACTCTGTGTGACCCAGCGACCAGTGGAGCTGCTCAGTAGCCGCCAATACAAGACTGTGGTTGTACTGGGCAGCTCCCAGGTGTATACAGTATGTGTTACTGTACAGCTATAAAGCAGAATGTGGCTGGAAAACAGCATCTGTCAGTGGGTTTGTAAATTCTTGGGGTTTGGACCGAGAGAAAGGATTACAGTAAATAAACAGTGGAAGAATGATATGAGGGAGGATGTACTACCCATCCCCCTATCCTGTTAATTCATCTTTCTTTCTTTTTCTCTTTCGCTCTCTCCTCCTCTGTCGTTCCAACTCTCTCTCTCTCTCTCTCTCTCTCTCTCTCTCTCTCAGTGAGTATGCCAGCCAGTGAGAATGAATCGGTGAACACAGACAACGCCCCCGGGGGAGACGTGGAGGGCGAGACCTGCTGTACCCGGCTAGCGTAAGTGCCCCACCCCTCTCTCACCCCTCCTCTCTCCTCCCTCTCTTCTTCAGCTCTCTCCATCATCCTCTATCAATCCCAAGGATGTCCACAGTGGTAGCCATGGTAGAAGTCCTTCATCCTGCATCTATCCTGAATTATGACTGCAAGAGCCACTACACCCTATTCTTTTTGGACTAAACAGGAATATTGGAGTAGAAAACTCGGGTTGCTGAAGTTAGTTTGAAAACTAGTTGCTGGATCGTTCCTTGCGCCTTGTGATAGCTTAAAAAATGACAATATTTAAATCTTCCAAACAGGTCCCTTTGGGCTCCAATCAACAGTTCAGCAGTAGTGCATACATTACATTATATGCACACGTGTTTCCAACATGTAAACCTTTCAGGAACTAAGAAAAGCAGCCTTGTTTTTAGCTTGACCAACATGTTTTTTTTTTATCCAGTGGGGTTTTGAAAGGGTTTCATAAACCCAAGGGTCATAGAATTTTCTCAACCCATAGAGAACCATGTAATCCTTCAAGTGAAGTTAAAACATGAAAATCACCAAAATGTTTTCCCCTGACATCAACGATATCTCAAGTTTGTTTGTTTTATTGTGTTTATTTATATAGCCCTTTATCACAAGCATGCCTCAAAGGACTTTACAGAGAAAGAGCCTAACTCGATCTCACTGATCAACAATGAACCAGAGAACAAAACACAAACAAACATCAGGAAAAGCACAGGACACGCAAAAGCAGATTTCTTGGTGTCATGTAGGTTTTATCTGCAAAGCGCTTGTTACAGAAGAGGTCAGACACAAAGCACTTTGCAGAAAACATTACATAAGTACATGAATAGAGAAAGAAGCAAGAGCGAAGGGGCACATCACGCATTTTTAGAGACGAGGCCTAGGCGCATATTGACTCACGTGGTACAAGGGCAACCCGATCATCATTTGGAACCTCGCAAGGACCTCACATACAGTAGAAAAGTGGGACATCTATCATGGCTATATGTCATCTAATAATAACCCAGCTTTATTTCCTCTTCCTCTTCTGCTCCCTCCCTCCTTCCCTCCCTCCCTCTCTCCTCTCCCTCTCTCCTCTCCCTCTCCCCTCTCCCTCTCCCTCTCTCTCCTGTGTTTGCTGGTGAAGTGCTTTCCTCCTCCCCTCTGGGAGCTGACGAACAGCTGACTCACTCGCTCTCCCTCTCCCCTCTTCTTTCATTCTCTACATTATTCAAACGAGTGCATCGCTTTCTTTCTTAAACGCAAGGCCACGCAGGAGCCGTGACCCCACCCACCGAGCCCACTTCAGCTTCTGTTATTCACAATACACACACACACACACACACACACACACAAACACACAGACTTGGACATGCACATACCAAGTCATTCACATTGTTGTACATAACATGGCTGGAACTACAAAGAATAGAATAGAACAGAGAAGAACCACATAAAACAGACAAATGCAAGATGGAATCGAATTGAAACATAAAAATGAGAGATGAGCAATAGTAAAACCAGGAGACACACTTGGATGGCACACTGTTGTTTTTCTGTTTTCTCTGTGTCCATCTGTTACTTTGTTTTGTTTTGTTGTTTGTGTTTATTTGTCCCCTCTTCAGACGAAACAACTCAACACTAATGACACGTCATATTTGGGACTTTAGGAACTGCCTCAGACTTAATCCCTAATTAGCTCCAAAATGTTGTAGAAACAAAAGTTATAGTGAAACTTGTACAGTTATATGTACTGACTAGCCATTTGTATCAATCCTCCTATTATTAAACACTTGATGCTTATGCTGCCTTATAAAGGCACACCACAGTAACTAATTATTGTGGGTATTAAAGATCAAAAAGCATGACTAAGGTTTAGATTTCATATTGACTAAAATTCTACCTGTAAATGCTATTAAATGCAATACTATCCACCTCTCCACCAACAATCCTCTTGTTGGGGCAGAGGATGTACTTTTCTCATTCATAACTTTTAATACTGTTATAGAATAAAGCTCATTTCAGTATCAAAATTCGTACCGAATTCGTAACGAAATGCGGGTCCACAGAATCCATCTCCCATTAATTGTCTATGGAGCAACGTTGCAAGTTTGAGTCTTGCTTAATTGAGTCTCCATGACCATAAGAATAATATATTCTTAAACTGACTGGTGCTCAACATGACTACAAACAGGCCCTATGAGCCCTGATTCTTCTGAAGTTCGGCTTGGGGAATTTCCTCACAGTAGTATGGAGATAACGGGAGAAGGACGAGTCAGACTTTCCGCGTTTGTCAGTTCTTCTCCACATCGCTATGGAGACGGACCGCGGGGTCTGCTGTCAGCCTCCATATCCGGCCAGTCAGTGATTTTATTCTTTCATTCGGTCAGTCAGTGAGTCATTTTATTCCTTCGGCCAGACAGTCAGTCAATCCATCTGCTTTCACGGACAAAATCAGTGCATCGTAGCGCCTGTCGCAACAACTCCCTCAAAGCTTCTTCATTGTTTTTACTGTATGAAATTACATTCTCTTTTGATTTTTTTTTTCAACCATTCAAAATTATTGCACAAACGATACTCAAATTACCTACTTAATGGAAAACAAATGAAGATTCTAGACTGTTTTGCCATAAAAAAGAGCCTTGGAGACACGGCAAGACACTAACTTGAACTTAACCAGCCACTTTTGCTGTTTTAAAGTTTGGTTTCATCATGTAAACCATTGGCTAGTTGAGTAGAAAGTCTCTCCAGCCTTAGCCGAAGTTTACCAGCATGTGGTGGGTGGTAACTTCTTACCCTGCTGTTAGCATAGGAGTGTGTGACTGAGTGTGTGACCTCTGCTTATACTGCAAGTCATAGATTCAGCCCACAATAAAATAATTTAATCTGGTCGTGGATGCAAATTTCCAACATTTCCAACATTCTATTCTATTCTATTCTGTTCTGTCCTCTTCACTCTTCTTTTTACTTTCCTTCAGTTTCTCTGCTCATTTCTTTGCCTCTCTTCTCTTCTCCTTTATCCAGAGACAATGTCTTCCATGATCTCTTGTCCTCAGTTCTTTATGTATGTACCTTTTACTGTTACAGTGGTGGACAGTCAACAGACATTCCTCCAAAAACGAAATTGAGTTTTTTCAGACTAGGGTTGATTGGAAGAAATCTAAACTCAAAGCGTTGTTTCTTTTGACTGGATGCCACTGTATACATGTTTGCAGGGGGTGATTTGTTCAAAAGAAAAGGGGTGGAAATAATGTAATATTCTACTCCTAAATCTATTGATACCAAGGGGATGTAAATGAATACACAGATTTTCTTTTTGGCAAATATGTTCTTTGATCAACTTAGAGTTGTGCAATGAGAAGGATGGTGGCGGTTGAACTGATGTTTGATGCTAACATGTTCGCTGGATGTTACAAGATGGTTGCATCTTAAAGCGCCACCGAACTCCTAATGATCGACACACACAAGAAGTTGATCAAAGAGCTTATTTGCTAAAACATCTGTGTATTCATTTAAGTATTTGTGCTAACGAGGGACCCCATCCCCCCTTTACTCCTCTCAAATCACCCCTTTCATGTTGTGTACCTGTGTGTGTGTGTGTGTGTGTGTGTGTGTGCGTGCGCGTGTTATGTGTGTGTGTATAATCCATTCTGTTTTCTGTGTTCCAGAAATAGGATCTCCAAATCCAAGTTCAGGTTAGTACATGTTGTTTACCATAGTCTGTTATTCCACTCGCTCTGATGTCTCTAATGCTGTGGAATTTGTTTGGTCTTTGGACGTGTGTGTGTGTGTGTGTGTGTGTGTGTGTGTGTGAGAGAGAGAGAGAGAGGGGGAGACACAGAGAGCGCTGGTCTTTACAAAGATTTGGTCATTTTCAACGCATTTCTGTGTGTTGTTCTTTGTAGGAACAAAAACATATTGTGTTGCTTTTGAACACATGCGTTCATACATGCTTCTATGAACACAGTGTGTTGTGAAAAGTCACACAAGGTGTTGTTCCAAATTACAATCACACAAGTGTTAAAAATGACAGCAAGGATGTGTGTCCACTGTGTTGTGTTGTGAGTTGTGTCCCATGTAACATGTAATGTGTGTGTGCATCATGGCAGAAGCCACTGTGTGCCAAAACTGACTCCAATCAACTCACACACACAAACAGAAGACTGGCGAGACATGAACGCTGAATGGGCAGAAAGAATACTTCCTGGAGCGTTGTGTTGGTCTCTTTCAGTTGCGTCACAAATCTCCTCGCAGCCACGTCTGGTGCCATCATGGAGGTCCAGCGGAGACTTAGCTGTGTGCAAATAACGGCTAAATATATAACAACCAGGCTAGAAAAAGAGAGATGCCAAATGGTAGTTGTGGTGTGGGTGTGGGTCCATTCAGTCACGCTATAAGTCAAAGTGATTAGTCTAAAGTAAATTTGTTAAGTAAATTTGTTTCCAGATTTAGGTTACCGTGACACTGTGTTCGTCTTGGAAGGATCTAAATCTTTGCTTTTTTTTATCTAAACTTTATGTATTCAAGTAGTCCATTATCATATTAACATGTTATTATCTCATCATTTTCCATTTAACATTTGAAGGTTACTTAGGAACTAATTCTTGCAATTTCCAATTACAAGTTACCATGTTGCCTAGTTAAGTTTTGCTAATACTGCAGTAGTAATAAGGATGTGTTTGACTTGGATGCTCTATGTATAAGTAAAGAGTTGCATGAGTGTATTGGTTAGTTGGATTCCTCCCTCAAAGTGGCCTGGGTGACAAATAAAAAAAACAGTCTGAAGCGAGATTCATGCTTCACTGCTCCGTCAGTGATTAGAGCAACAAAAACACGGTTTGCTGCCTTTAACGGTTTGGTTTGTTTTCTCTCAGTGGGATGAATTGAAGAGTGGCGAATAATGAAATCACACAGTTGTTTAATCACTTGGAAATGGGCGTATTTAAAAAAATAGTACGATGACCCTTCCTCCACAGTTGAATGGACTGGTTCACATAGATGCGAGGTGTGAAGTCGCCAATTACTAAAAACAGCGGCTGTTATTTTCATTGGTGGCGGCCATGAAAGGTATAAAAAGAGTTTGTGCGCAGTACATCACAGAATAACATATTGAATTGTCTAAAAAGAAGAAAAAAAACATTCTTTCCGCCCCCAAATGAACCACTTCTTCTTTTTGAAGCATGAATTTCCCTTGAAGTCTAAATCAAAACGCACCATATTTCACTTTAAATTTGTGCTTTCAATCATCTTGTAAGAGTAGGTGTACCTTTTTTTTTTTTTTTTTCAAATTGGTGGCTATCTCGTTCTGGAACAAAGCTCTTCGTGTTGGCATTGCCTTGGTGTGAAACGTCTTTGAGGATGACTAACTCTGTTCCACAGCGCTCCTCTCAAACAACAGACACCACAGGCTGAGGGGTGATGTCATCACTACGCCGTAGACAAACTAATTGACTCTTTCTTCTTCTCTCCCTCTCCCCTCTGTTCGTCTTTTCGCTCCGTCCCCCCGCTTCCTCTTTTGATCACTCTTTCTGTTCTTTTCTCATTTCTTCTCTCTCGCCCCTCGCTCTCCCTCTGTCCTTCTTTTTCCTGTCATTACCTCTCTCTTTTCCCCACCTCTTCTCTCTCCTGTCTTTCTCTGCCTCGCCCTCCTTCCCTACATCTCCCTCTCTCTCTCTCTCTTCCTCTCTCTCTCTCTCTCTCTCTCTCTCCTCAGTCGGTACTCTCGGAGGTGGAACAGGTTGTGTAGGAGGAAGTGCCGGGCGGCGGTCAAATCGCAGGTTTTCTATTGGCTGGTCATCTTCCTGGTTTTCCTCAACACTCTGACCATCGCCTCCGAGCATCACCAGCAGCCGTTCTGGTTAACCGACGTACAAGGTACAAACATACACCCACACACACGTGCGCATACACACACACACACACAAACATGCACACATACACCTACATGAACACCTCTTTTCTCTCTGATCAGAGCAAAAAGATTCACCTTTTTGCATCTTCTCTCTTTCTCCCTGCGTCCTTTTCTCCTTCCTCCCTTCTTCCAACCCCTTCCACTTTCCTCCCTCCCTCCTTCCTTCCCTCCTTCCTTCCCTCCATCTCCAGACATAGCCAACAAGGTGTTACTGGCTCTCTTTACCGGTGAGATGCTGTTGAAGATGTACAGTCTGGGCCTACAGGTAGGAGGCTAAGTTCACAATTCAACAACAACCATGGGGTTTTTAATGCATTAAAACACAAATAACTCACTCACTTCGTCAATCAAGAAAAATTCAAGCTTCTATGCTATCTAAAGTCAAAATTTTTCTGAACAAGATGTCACTTTATTTGCATATTTTAATGATGCATTTCTCAAAATTCATACTGCAAAAAAGTTTGTGTGAATTCTAATCTTCTGTCTCCGTTCTCTTCTGCTTGCTACCATTAACTGAACTTCTCTCGTCTCTCCCTCAGGCGTACTTTGTGTCGCTCTTTAACCGCTTCGACAGCTTCGTGGTGTGTGGAGGAATCCTGGAGACCATTCTGGTGGAGACCAAGATCATGTCTCCGCTCGGTATCTCGGTGTTGCGCTGCGTACGCTTGCTGCGAATCTTCAAAATCACCAGGTAACGCAACAGAGTGCTGCTCAGAGGGAGTGTGCATCCCTCTGCCCTTCCTCAGGGGCGTTAACTCTACTCACTAGAGCAGATATATAAAAACGCACACACACACACATACACACAGGAAGACTTATATACACACACTCATAAACTCTCATACCCCCCCACCCCACACACACTGTTGAAAGTCACCTACTACACAGTGCACTACAGTACACTTGTGTTCTGTGCAGCACTACTGGGCAATGAAAGTCAATAGGAACCATTGTGTTATCAAATGTCCCCGGGACGCACGCTCTCTCTCGGGCCGCCAAAGTCAATAGAAAGTCAATAGGAAAGGTGTACAACAGAACTTTTAACATCAGGTTGTTGTTGTGCATGGTTACCTCCTATATAAAAGTAACAAAGCCAGTCGTTACCAAAGTCATCATGGGACGCGATCAGGAAACCAGCGTCGAAAATGTCATGTACAACAGGACTTTTAACATCAGGGTCTCGTACACGCTTAGCTCCCGTGTAAAGGCAAAAAAGTCAATAGAAAATGACTGTTATGAAAAGTCCAAGAGACAAACTGCATTGGGAAACAGCGTCAAGAGGCAATCAATAGAAGTAGTCTGGAAAATAAAACTTGAACGTTGCATTCTAATTGTACAATGAACATTAATTCTCTGTCCATCTCAGCAAATCCTGTTCTAACATGGTTGCGTGTGTGTGTGTGTGTGTGTGTGTGTGTGAGAGGAGAACCCCATTGCACTATGAGTATTGTAGTTCAGTGTTAACTTGATGCCTCTCCCCTAGATACTGGAACTCCCTGTCCAACCTGGTGGCCTCCCTGCTCAACTCCGTCCGCTCCATCGCTTCCCTGTTGCTCCTGCTCTTCCTCTTCATCATCATCTTCTCCCTGCTCGGCATGCAGCTCTTTGGGGGAAAGTTCAACTTTGACGAGACTCGACGCAGTACCTTCGACAACTTTCCCCAGTCTCTACTCACTGTGTTCCAGGTAATGATAAAAGTTTGTCTTGTTCTGTAGCTGTGTTTTCTTTTTCATCTATGTCTATATTCCATTTTTTATTTCTGGCAGTTCAATCTGTGTCCATGAAATTACAATCTGTCTCTTCTCTTCCTCCACTTGTACAGAGCAAAATAATCTCTATCTTACTAAGTCATTTAATGTAGTATTGAGTCTTAAAATCGTATTTTTCCAACAACAAGCAAAAGAAAAATCTGTTAATGGGGTGAGATAATGTGACTTGTTTCCAATGAATATCAACTTGTTGTTTCAAGAATTTTCTTGAATCAGGTGAGATTTTCTTGATCTGCCTTATTCTGCTTTGATTGAAGGCGTTGTCACCTTTTTAGAAAAATCCTGGAAAAAGTAAAAATACATTGGTAACAGTAGAATTATCTCACCCCACTGGCAGAAGTTTTCACTTTTTCTAAGAAAAAAAAAGATTTTAAGACTGAATATGTGACTAATAAATGACTTCTTAAGATGGCCATTTTTTTGAGTATATCTGTAGATTCTGACGGGTTAATGGCAGCACTGTGGTCTGGATATGATCAATAAAGACACATATTGATTATTAATGTATTGATTCTGGGTTACCTATCTCTACAGATCCTAACAGGAGAGGACTGGAACTCTGTAATGTATGATGGCATCATGGCGTACGGTGGACCGTCCTTCCCCGGCATGCTGGTCTGCATCTACTTCATCATCCTCTTCATCTGCGGAAACTGTATCCTGCCACAGCTGAGGGCGAACTGGGACAGCTGCAGAACACACTGGGTGTTATGGATCTGAAGGGGAGGGGAGGGGCGATGAACGGTGACAAGTACTGAAAAATCGACTTATGACAAATCCGAGACAAATTGAAGATTGACAGAAGCATTTGTTTTCTGGTTTGATCAATTTGATCCGATCAAGTGGATGAGAATGTGATTGATTGTGATTTGAATTAATTTGGATTTGATTTTCAACCCTTATTTAACCAGGCGAGTTGACAGAGAATGTGTTCTCATGAATGATGATGACTAAAGGTCACTAATTAATCACTTACACCACCCAGATTTTTTTCAAGCCAACCACAAATATGCTGCTCCAACCTGATTGGTCACTCCTTAACCCCGCCCTCCCTGACCAGACATCCTACTGAATGTCTTCTTGGCCATCGCTGTTGACAACCTGGCAGATGCAGAGAGCCTGACCTCTGCCCAGAAAGAGGAGGAGGAGGAGAAGGAGAGGAAGAAACTGGCCAGGTAATGCAGAAAGAGAAAGAGACAGACAGTGAGAACCAGGGGAAATGAGAGCAAGATGAGGCAGAGACATATAGAGGGGAAAACGGAGACAGAAAAGACAGTGGGAGAGAGAGAAAGGGAGAGGGAGCATTTGGCCAATTCCCACAGCATTAAGGGAGAGTTTAAGCTTACAGTATCCTGGATGGGATTTTCATGAAGTCTACTTACTTGAATCAGTATAACTGATCAGTATATACTGAAAGACTTGAATCCTTGACCATCTGAAAAATCAATGTACTGAAAAAGCCTGACAATTAGAACGTATTATCAAGTTTTTGGACGGGCTGACATGAGCCTGGTTTGCTCTACAGAGCTGGCCTGAGCATTATTATTATACGTCCCACTGAGTTTCCTCCCAAACCAATTTTATTGGATACTTTTAGCGTCTCGTTGCCAACAAAGGTAATTTGTCCGCTGGGCTTTTAGTGCAGCTGAAGGGTGATGGCGTTCCCCTCACTGGCACAAATTATTAAATGTCTCCCTCTTGGTAGCTATTGATTTAAGGAGAAATTGTGATGGAAAACAACCATTTGCCTGCCCACTATCCTCTTTGTTCGATTTGAATAACACACCCACTGTCTGTGGCTAAAATACTGCCCATCACCGAAGACACAATCTCTGTTTGTTTTGTCTTTCTGGTGTTATATTTTAGCTGTTCAAAAGACTGGAGTCCACAGCTTTTATAAATTGGATGTGATTCTGTGTAACCCAGTGGTGGAGCATGGCACTAACACTGCCAGGGTTAGGGGTCCCGTTCCCTCTGGGCCACCCTTACTAAAAACACATGCACTGACAATGCTGGAAGGCATTTAGCATAAAGACGTTTTCCTTCCCTCCCTCCTTCCCTAGGACGGCCAGTCCAGAGAAGCGCCATGACAACGAGAAGCCTCCTCTGGAGGAGGAGAAGAAGGAGAAGATAGAGCTGAAGTCCATCACCTCTGACGGAGAGACCAACACTGCTACTAAGGTACACACACACGCACGCACACACAGACAAAAGCAGTGACAGACTTCAGTGAATGCTTGAGTGAGCAAGCGAGTGAGTAAGTGGGTATGTTGACAGAGAAATGAATGAATGGATGGATGATTGTATTTCTCTCTCTCTCTCTCCCTCTGCAGATCAACATGGACGACTACTGTGGAGATGAGAGTGAAGAGAAGAATCCTTATCCTGCCAACGACTACATAGGTAACACACAGCCCAGCCACAAACCACGTGTGTATGTATGAATGGATGAATGAATAGATAAATATGGGAACCTATGTGACCTTTTACCGCAAATTAAGAAAAACTCTCACCTCACCCAGTGTGCTGCATATTTATACCTTCCCATGAAATGATTCATCTCAGCATAGTATGTGAGAAATTAGTGTAAATGACTCATCGTTGTTATACAAACCAAGACTTTTACATACGGCTTAGCTACATCATTTATTTCAACTTTTTTATCCAACAAAAATTTTTCATCCCTTGCTTCCAGATAGAGATGTATATAAAGTTTGTATTCATAATATGTAAATGCATACAGATGATTGATACAGACATTGATGGTGTTTTAATTTATTATGTTATTTAAATGTTAATAAGGTGCTATCATTCCCTTGTGTGACCTTGTGCTGAGGCACCTATAGTTATGATGCAGTAAAACACACATTAAGACACATTAAGTCACCTTCTCCTCTCCTCTCCTCTCCTCTCCTCTTTTTTCTCCCCTTCCCGCCTCCCATTAGGAGAGGATGAGGAGGAGGAGCCAGAGATGCCAGTGGGTCCCAGGCCGCGGCCGCTGTCCGACATTCAGCTGAAGGAGAAGGCTATTCCCATGCCTGAGGCCCGCGCTTTCTTCATCTTCAGCCACACCAACAAGTAAGAAACTGAAGTCCTTTTGTACCAATAAGTAAGACATTGTAGTTCTGTCTCTCCATCTTCCTCTCTCCCTCTATGCCTTCTCTTTCATCACCCTCTCTCTTTTCCCATCTCTTTCTCTCCATCCTCTCTCTTCCTGTCTCTCATTGTCCCTCACATTTTTGGAGTTTCCTTTGTTTTTGTACATGTAATTGAGGGAATGAAAAAAGACTCACAAACATTGCCATTCTCTCTGCATCTCTCTTGCTCTCTCTCTCTCCCTCTTTGTCTCCAGATTCAGGGTGCTGTGCCATAAGATCGTCAACCACAACATCTTCACCAACCTCATCCTCTTCTTCATCCTGCTTAGCAGCATCAGTCTGGCAGCAGAAGACCCGGTCAAGAATGACTCCTTCAGAAACCAGGTAACACACACACACACACACACACACACACACACACACAAGCATACATGTAAACACTAAACTAGCATGTATGCATGTACACACATAAACATACAATGCGGTTTCAGGTCCAATTATAAATACACACACAGACACAAACATCCATCATTAATTGCCCATTCTGCATTTATTCTGTACTAAATGGATTAGAACCAATAGTAACGTATAGAGGAGAAGAAAGAGACCGCAAGAGGCTTATTGTGACTGGTCTGTTATACTTAATGAGATTTCCTCCAGAGTACTATAGCTGTGATTAACTTCATGTTAAGAAGATATGAGACGCCTATTAAGGCTTTTGCATTTATTTAACTTGTAGTTTACCAGGCTGGCAAATTAAGACTATAGCATTTGCAATGATGTACTCATAAGGCAACATGAATCTTTCGATATTAAGTACTGTTATTAGTATTAACTCTTATTGAATCAATTAACACCCATATTTATTTTAAGGCTCCAAGCTGAAAGTGTAAGAAATGTCACCTGTTAAATTCTAGGCTCTATTCTATAGTCTATATTCAACCTTAAAATCAATGCTCAACACCAAAATATTTGCTGTTTGTAATTCTGATGTCTCTGCACTCTGGTTATACACACTAATACAGCCTCAGCCTTTTGTTTGTATGTTTACTGTTTAGTGTTTACGGCTGTAATTTGCGTAATGATTGTATGAACTGTAGTCTAATTAATGTAATGAATGAGCACTGTGTGTACTGTATCCGTTTTTGTACCTTGCTTCGCCTCTTTGTTGGCAAGAAAAATCCCCCAGGGGGCTAATAAAGATCTGTTCTATTGTATTTTCCTTGGCTATGGTATAGGCTGCTCTATATTAGTCTAGTCTACCTTAATTAACCTTAGCCTGAAACAAAATTATATAGCCTGTTTTTCACATTCTGGTCTGTTTTTTAAGTCTATTTTAAGTCTAGCCTGTGTTCATTATCCTTAGCCCTAAACCTCAGCACCATGTTGTACGATGTGGTTTCAGATCCAGAGCTATGCTATAGTCGACTCTATGTTCAGCTTTAACCTTAAAGGCCTTGGCTGACTTTTTGGGAGTTTGGCCAATTGGTCACCTTACCCAATGTGTGATGACAGGATTGGTGCCAAAATCATCTCTGTGTCTCTGGTAGATAACTCTGTTCAGTGTGCCTGCTAATGCTTTAGCATACAATGTGTTAAGTAATCAAAGGCAAGTAGCATTATCCTAAAAGTTAGAAAATTAGAAATGGTTAGTTAATTTTAATGGCATGCGTCTAAACTTGTTAGGCTTGTTAAGGGGATTGGTAAAAGAAATACATAAAATTTGCCAAAAATGCTTTGGAACTACTTTCAGTGGCAGAATATCTCTCTTCTCACAGCACTTCACTAATGATGAAGACTGAGATTTTGTTTTCAGAGGTTCTGAATCTGCAGACCATAGAATATACCAACTTTGTATTACTAAAGGTTTTAGCTTCATACTTTGGATAATGCTTATCACCTACGATTACTTACCATACTGTATGCTAAAGTGTTAGCATGCACACCGGACAGAGCTATCTACCAGAGACACAGAGGTGAATTTGTTACCAATTCTCGTATTGGGTAAGGTGACCAATGGGACAAGTCTTGCATTGTTACTGCACAGTTTTATCCGTAAACTTGAACATTGTGATGCTCTATGTTGTGGTTTCAGATCCTGGGCTATGCAGACCATGTCTTCACTGGACTCTTCACCATAGAGATCATCCTCAAGGTAATATTCAATGTTTACAACATAGGATTAATGCCCTGCCTGATCCTTCTATCTTTAAAAAAATCTCTTTATCAGGAATTGAGAGACTGGTTGATTTTATCCATGATATCTCTGTTTTTTGACAGTTTTTTACAATATGCATTCTTTGTAGTTTTATTTGGTCCCAAACTCAGGGAACATTTTCTACACGTGTGGATTGAAGTTTGCGAGATTAAAGTTTTTACTGCTGATATTTGGCTATGCTGCATACAGACCTGTAAATTTTGCTGGTCTGTAATTTTTACGGCATCAGGAGATAGTGCCAGATAAAAGTTGTCAATCACAGAAAAATACACTGAATTGATTTTCATATGATTTTCTAGTACTCATGGCATGTGTCCTTTGTGGCAGACCCCTCTCAGCTGGCACTCAAAGCAGGTTAAAACAAACACCAGGAACTATGCAGATATTATTTAATCCAGGTCTCTCTGCTCGGGGTTAGAAGTAAGGCCAAATTAAAGGGCATCATGTCCTTAGCATCACTGCCCTCTACATGTTGCTTCATGAATGTTCCCTCTGTACTGTACTAAGACTGTGAGTGATTTGACCTCTTTCTTTGGCTCCTAAATATGAACTTTGACCCCTGTAGATGACAGCCTATGGAGCCTTCCTCCATAAAGGTTCATTCTGTAGAAACTATTTCAACATCCTGGACCTGGTGGTGGTCAGCGTGTCCCTCATCTCTTCTGGAATACAGTGAGTACAGTAGTTTTGTACCATGGTTTTATAGTCTGATCTTTAGCAGATCTCTTGGCCACTCAACACCTGACAAAGCTCAGAAGCAGTCACTCACTGCCTTTGCATTTTAATTAAAGTGAGTTTTGAGACAGTGTGCATTTAGATTACCAACGTCATTTGGAAGCATTCCCAGCCCACACCAACTTGTAGCTACAGCAGCAACGTTCATTCGCTCTCAGAGGCGTTGTTTAGTTACACTGCTGAGACACTGAAGGCTAAATGACTTGCCATCTGCTGGTCAGTGGGTCTGGAGGGCTGACAGAGAGAACAGCGACCAGTCAGCCACTTGGTGACTAGTGTTTGAAACATTTCCGATGGCAAGAACACACAAATCAAGCTGTCAAGCGGCTAAGTGGGCAGAAAGTTTTGGTTTGGAACGTGACCTATGCTTCACACTTCTCTCTATTCTCTAACAACTTTACACCTCATTACTCCCATTCCTCTCTCTTTATGATGTTTATTAAAGATGTTTTAACTCTGTGTTTCTAATAGCTAATATCTCCTTGACATGCTGTGATATTTCTGCTGTTTAATATGCTATACTACACTCTCTGTCTCTGATGCTTAATAGCCTAGACTACTCGACGTAAGTTCATATTAGTCCGTATTAATAACTCCTTTAACAGACTCTCACTTTAACTGTGTAAAAAAGTCACTCTTTTGATTTGGTATTCCTATGGCCTTGGAGAGTTTAGTCTAATATTTGTGGACATAAGCAAGTTTCCCTCAAAGTGAGAAACAGAAGAGCCCAGACTGATTCCATCAAGCGTAGTTTAGTGCCATTCTATTGACAATGAATGGGTGACTTATCTTCCTGAACACACTGGATGCTTACTTTTTTTTTTTTTGTTCCGATTGTTTGTATTGTATTGTTTTTGAACCAGAAAACGTGGCATCCATCTTCTCCCTGAAAATTACCCTGTTATACTGTAGTCACCTTTCCCATCCAATTGATTGTGCTGATGATTGTCATAGATTTGGGGGCGGGGCAAACTCTGCTCTCCAGTCTCTGGACAAAGCTTTAGCTCTCCTGGGCCATAGGAATGACACGTGAATGCTAAAATTCAGTGGTTTTCCCCTTTAAAGGTAGTGAGTGTGTGGGATATTCCTTGAATATATCACAGTCAAATCAACTGTGATAGTGACCATCGGCGCTACATTCAATAGACCCTGTGAAATGCTTGTTATTGGCCAGTTTAATTTCTTACTCCATCATGCCATTGTTGCTGCTTTGTAGTCCAGTTACCACCCAAGAATTAACAAAGTATCTATCTATCTATCTATCTATCTATCTATCTATCTGTCTCTGTCTCTGTCTCTGTCTCTGTCTCTGTCTCTCTCTCTCTCCCTCTCTCTCTCTCTCTCTCTCTCTCTCTCCCTCTCTCCCTCCCTCCCTCTCTACTGAGATTAAGCCCCCAGGCCAGGACAGGCCTTTCCTCTCTCTTTCAATTTGTCCCTTACTAGTCCACTTAAAAATAGGTTTTCGGCAAGATTTTGTGGCAAATTGAACCGTAAAACACTCAAATTGTTCCGAGATGAGACATGAAGCAGAGCACCGGGGGTTTCCGTTTGTACCGTCAATAGAAAGCATCTTCACTGCTGATTTGACTGTGGTATATTAACGACGGCATCCTACTGTACATGTACTACCTTTAACTGCCTTTAAACTTTAACTTCCCGTGTAAAAAGTCCTTCTTGACTTGCACAATGGGTCCTTTCTTTACTTTCAGTTTAAAATCACTTCTGTTTAACAGTGACACAAAATCTCTCCCTGATACAAAAGGAGGAGAGTATGGCCGCGGCCACACTGATCCGTTGTGTCTGTCCGTCTCCTTTCATTTCAATTCATTTTCAGTGAGAGCTGTCCATTGTCCGGGCAGCGCTGATGACGCATCCGTCTCCATCAGATTTCCGTCCGTTTTGACAGACAGAACCAGTTGAACTTTTTCTGGATGGACGGATTCGTCACCGCAAATCAGAGGCGTTTTTTTAAAAATAGCGTTGACGTTCTAAAACAGCCCAACGGACAGAAATCTATCCGTTAGTAATTCTGTCCGTTTTCTGACGGATGAGTGTGGCCGCGGTTTAATGTCACTCCTTTTAAATCACTCCCTTAAAAGGATACATCGACATTTGAATTTCACTTATTTTTCCCTCCTTATACCTTTGTCACATTGTGGGAACACGATTGAGTATTTGTTCTTCAGTTAGCTGTCATTAGCATTTCTCATTGAAAAAAAAGGTACAGCTACCTGCTAGCTTGATTGTTAGCTTGTAGCTATTGGTGCCCATTGATTTCAATTAGGAATGCAAAAAAACACTAGCAGAGTATATTTAAGATAACTGAAGGACCAATGTATAAGCTTTTCCCCAACAGTATAACTGTCAAATTCAAAATGTCAAGGTATTCATTTGATTCACACCCTTTGACTGTATAAAAAGGCTTTTCTTTTAAGTCACTTCCTTTAGATGTAAAGGTCACTCTCTTTGGCCTTCACTACTGACACTCTTTTACAGTAGAATAACGCTCTGTTTGCCTAAATGTCGTTTTTGTGTTTGTCTATGTGTGTTGTACTTGTTTCCGAGTGTGTTTGTCTGTATGTATTGTATGTATTGTCTGTGTGTGGTGTACCATTATGCGTTGTGATGTATAAACATTTTCACTAAAATCTGCTGTTGACAAGAGGGATAAATTTAGTAGTTCATGTAAAGAAGGGAAACCATGCTCTCTTTTCCCTCTGTTAAAACTGACCCCAGACTGCTACTACCACTAACAATCCCTTGTAACTTTGCACTAAGCCTGATTTGGAGGGATAATCAGTACTCTAACACCTTGAGAAGAGGTGCTACCATCAATCCAAAAATACACAATTTTGCTGTTTACTAAATAATTATGGTGTAATTAAGTTACTAGTAATTTTTAAAGTGCATATTATAGCAGGCTATAATGAAATCCCAGGGTTTTCGTCTAACCTGATTTTAGACAAATAAATGTGTGTGTGTTCTTTGAGAGTGTGTTGCACCTCTTCCAATTCTCTGTCAAAAACCTGTGTCATTTTTGTGTGTGGTTTGAAACCTCACATTTCGTTACTTTTCAACATAACATGTGTTAAGAAGAACACACGTGTAATCTTTTGTTGCCATTGCACATCTGAAACATTATTTCACATTCACCTGAATTAAGGCTATTTTATTTTTTCCTTATTTCTTGGATATTTATTTTGTTGTTTTTGTACCATTCTCCTCGTTGAGTTTTTTAGATTCTGTCGCCCATTTTAGATTTGTCATGATCATCTTAATTTCTTTTGCTTTTTGGGGTTGAGAAGTTTTTTCAAGCCCCATGGGGTTTCTTTGTCTCACGCATACAGTTTGCATTTCTTTTTACTTCTCTCTTAAATGCTTTGTCATTTGTATCTGCAAATAACCAAACACATATGCTGTTGAAAAGTACCTTAATATGTGTGTTGTCCTATTCCTGAGGATGTGTTGAAAATCAAACTTCTTTGTCATCTTTGTCATGTCATGCTTGTTTGTTTGTTTGTTTGTCTGTTTGTTGTATCAGATTGATAGGTCAGTAGTTAATATCAGTGTGTGTTTCAGGTCCAGTGCCATTAATGTGGTGAAGATACTCCGAGTTCTCCGAGTGCTCAGACCGCTGAGAGCCATCAACAGAGCCAAGGGACTAAAGGTTAGTACACATACACACACACACACACACACACACGTGCGCACACACACACACACACACACATATAAAACACATGCACCTGCAGACATCACACACACTCTGACCCAAGCACAGATACCGTACGCACTCATGCATAGATGCACACACATATAAATTCACAGACAAACACGCTTGCACATACATGTACTCAGTGGTTAAAATCAAGACCCCTTCAGACTTTCAAGGAAAAGATTATGCTTGGTGTCTGCATATCAATGCAGTGTCTTGGGGGAAAGTCTTGCAATTTTATATTGAATACAATTTTTACCCACCCCTAAAATGCAGACACACACACAAACACACACTCAATAACTATTTTTTTTTATTGCGTTCTGCAGCACGTGGTGCAGTGTGTGTTTGTGGCCATAAGGACCATCGGCAACATCGTCATCGTCACCTCGTTGCTACAGTTCATGTTCGCCTGTATCGGAGTACAACTGTTCAAGGTAAACAGGAGGGATGGAGGATGGATGGAGGGAAATGGGAACTGTACAGCTCTTTAATGCTGCGTTCATATCATATCAAGAGAAGCAGAAGAGCATGATGACATCTCGTTCCTACGACTTGTTTAACTCATTGGAACACCCACATCTAAGATGTTGATCATAAGGTCAATTGGTTTGTTGTGTTGTCATTAACAAGTTACTTTAGAATCAGCCATAAACAAACAGCAGCAGATATGGACTGCCAACATCAGTGGGTCCGCTGCCATGTCTGCTGCCTGTGTTGACACACTTCCGCAATTCATGTCACCAAGTGGGCGATATCGGAGGCTACCAAAAATTTCCACATCCTACATGTAATTGCCACCAGGAGGCTAATATTTACAGTAAAACTATTGTGATGTGAATGCAGCGTATGGTCAGGAGGGAAGACGAATGGAATGATGGATAGATGAAGGTAGAGGTTGTCTATCTGATGGCTGTCTTAAGGCCTTATGAAATAGCAACAATGGTGATGATATAATCATCTTCATTTTTGAAATATTGAGAAATGAATTTCCAATTACTAAATATAAGTCAACTATTTCAAATTCATACATATAAACTCCCATATGTTGTAAATTCTAATGTTAACGTAAATGTTTGTCCACCAGGGCAAGTTCTTCTACTGTACCGACAGCTCTAAACAGACTGAGGCAGAGTGCAGGTAAGAGGTTGTCTTCATCTACGTCTTTATCTTTTTATATTGTCCACATATAGGATTTTAATTAGGACATTTTCCTGTCAATTGCACTCTTATAGCATAGCTATTGGAGGAGTTATCTGTGTGTGTGTGTATATGTACATACATTTTTGCATTTGTTTATGTGTGTGTGTGTGTGTGTGTGTGTGTGTGTGTTTGCAGGGGTTCATACATCATGTATAAGGACGGTGACGTGGGGAAGCCAGAAAGAGCTCAGAGACAGTGGGAGAACAGCGACTTCAACTTTGACGACGTCCTGCAAGGCATGATGGCTCTGTTTGCTGTGTCCACCTTTGAGGGCTGGCCAGGGTATGTATACACACACACACACACACACACACACACACACACAACAGTTTCCTTTCTTCTCCCTCCAAAATACCTCCCTTATTCCTTCCCTCCCTTCCATCCTTCCTGCCTCTCTCCATTAATCTCTCTCCCTCCCCATCCTCCATTGTCACTCTTTCTTCTTCTTCTGCTTCTGCTTTTTCCCGTCCATTCTTTCTCCCTTTTCTCTCTTTCCTCCAATCCTTTCCTCCCTCGCTTCTTCTGTCTCAATCGACCTTTTTTACTGTCTTCCTCCCCTCCCTCTCTCTGTCTCCCTCTCCTTCTCTGCCCTCCCTCAGCTTACTGTACCGGGCCATTGACTCCCACGCCGAGGACATCGGGCCCATCTACAACTACCGTGTCGTCATCTCCATCTTCTTCATCATCTACATCATCATCATCGCCTTCTTCATGATGAACATCTTCGTCGGTTTCGTCATCGTCACATTCCAGGAGCAAGGAGAGCAAGAGTACAAGAACTGTGAGCTGGACAAGAACCAGGTATGGTGTGTGTGTGTGTGTGTGTGTATATAATGTCCATATGCGTGTGTGTCTTTAAGATGTGCCTGTGAATGTGTTTCTTAATTTTTATGACCACAGAATTGTTGTTGTTGTTTTTTAGAGTGCCTTATTACACTTGTTGATTGCAAATGTTTTATATATTGTACGAGTGTGTGCAGGCAAGTGTGTGTGCATAACCACAATACATGTATTTGGTTGTTTATGTGTATATATTTTTTCAAGACAGGAGCGTATAAGAGCATGTAGAGGAGGACATAGTAGAGATATGGTATAGGAGGATTTAATTCAGAGGAGAGAGGGGGGCGTGAAGTGTTGAAGAGATGGGTTTTCAGGTTACAATGGTAGAAAGGGAGTGACTCTGCTGTTCTGCCTGGAGTGGGAAGGTCACTCTAACATTCGGGAGGCAGGAGGGAGAGGAGTAGAGACCGGGTGGGTGGGGGGTTGACATGGGGGAATTTGGGGAGGCTGAACACGAGGCATTCTGGCTGCAGAATTCTGGATGAGTTGTAGGGGCTGAAGTGCTTCAGGAGTCCAGCCAGGAGGGAGTTGCAGTAGGAAGGCGACTAAAACTCTAAGAAGGAGCTGGGCAGAGTCCCTGATGCTGTGTTCTCCACCATGATCCATGTCTCAGCAAGAGCAAGGAAGTGCAGAGAGAGGGAGGAAGTGTTGGCTGGGATGAACGTGGCTTCTTAGACTGCCAACAGACAGTTCCACAGCTTTTCCTGGAGATAGACATAGTCCGATGATGAAGTAGAAAGCCGCATCACCAGACAAAAGTTAATTGCTAATGTGAACTTTTGTACATGCTCACACTTGTTATGTGTGCGTGTGTGTGTGTGTGTGTGTGTGTGTGTGTGTGTGTGCCCTACAGCGTCAGTGTGTGGAGTACGCTCTGAAGGCGCGGCCCCTGCGCCGCTACATCCCTAAGAACCCCTACCAGTACAAGGTGTGGTACGTGGTCAACTCCACCTACTTCGAGTACCTGATGTTCACACTCATCCTTCTCAACACCATCTGTCTGGCCATGCAGGTAAGTCACACACACACACACACACACACACACACACAATGCAAGTTCACTCACACAGGCGTCACACAGCTTAAGACTAACACAGATAAAGTCAAAGTAACATAACATACTAACATACAGTGTGTGTGTGTGTGTGTGTGTGTGTGTGTGTTTCACTTTGCAGCATCATGGACAGACCCACAATTTCAATGATGCCATGAACATACTCAACATGCTCTTCACTGGACTCTTCACTGTGGAGATGATCCTCAAACTCATCGCCTTCAAACCCAGGGTACGTTCACAACTCTGCAGTAAAACACACTACAATAGAATATGAAGTACAGTAGAGTCGAATAGATTATCTTCAAACTGCATTTAGACCCAGGGTAGGTCCACTCCTCTATTCGGGAATAGAGCACAGTCAATTACAATAGAATAGACCAGATTAGACTATACTTGAGATCATTACCTTCAAATCCACTCCAAACAACTAATAAATATAATAGAATAGAACAGAACAAAACAGAATAAAATACACAAGTAAATTCTAGGCAATGAACCGCATTTATTATGAATAACTGTTTACCAATGTTGTTGAATTGTGTATTCATAATCCCTATCTCATTTCCACCAGAAGATCATCAAGATATTGCGTATTCAAACATGATTAGTGCATGGCATTATGTGGATTTTAATCTCATTGCTTCCTTGTTTCAGCTGTTGCTATGTAACTGGGTGGGTTTATTGGTCCGATCTTAGAGCTTCCTGGTGCATCAGCTATTCAAACACTAACAGCTGGGAATATATCCCCCCTATTACAGTACTGTAAGAGAAAAAAGCCTTGTGCACAATCAGCAGCAAAAGTAATGGGATATGGGGCTTAGGTTATCTTTTTTTGCTCTTATCTCTGCTGTAATATGGGCTTTGATTATAGTTTTTTACACACCTGTGTGTAAATTATGTTGAAACAATGACAACAGCAACAACAGCATAAAGACTTTTTTCAGTTTACAGCTCCAATAATTCAGTTCTTGACTGTGTATAAAAGATGTTGATGGGTCTGGAACTATTGAAATTTATTGAAACCTGCAACATTATGAATGATGAATACATGAAATGAGCTTGACAAATCAAACCGCTCGCTAAGACATTATTTTGAAATGCATGTCAGCTGGACTGATAGCCCTCCCACCAGGTTACCTAGCAACAGTATCAGTGTCACTTTTACACACCATGTTCATATGAAACAATGAATCAGTGCGTTGTAACAGAATGATAAACTATTGATGCAAACTACCCTGGGTTTATGAATTACTGTGTTATGTTCTTTACACCCAATATCCTCAAATGTGTGTGAAGGATTTCAATCCATGTGCTACTTTTTTACTTGAAGTTCATCACTCAATAGTTAGAAATAAACAGATTCTATCCTCAAAAATATTGGTATTTGAGAGTCAGGGGTTTTAAAATAGGTTTTAAAAAATAATTACATGTTAACAATCACAATGTAAAATAGGTGTCCCTTTATTCAAATGGTTGATATCTCACTTTTGAATGAAACACCCTGTTATTAATGCATCTGATTTGGTCTGAATTTGCAGCAAAGATCCATAACATTGACTTGTGAAAATAACTATTTACATGAATGATTGCAAACTGCCAGTGGGAATGAAACCCCTAACCCTGACTGTGTTGGTGTTCTAACTATTGAACTATACAGGACTACCAATTCAACCTAAAAGGAAACCTATTCAACCTATTCAAAGTAATAATTTTAAATTGAACTCAGAAATAAAGGAGACTCCTGACAAATAAGTCCTGTTGTGAAGCTCGCTGTGTGCTGATAGTAAGGTGACATTCAGATTGGCATTTTCATCCATCAACTCAGAGTGGTTTGCAACATGAGGATGTGCCACGTTTGACTTTAATAAACTCTTCCTTTGAACAGCCGACACAAACGGAGAGGAGCAGCTAACTAATGTCTTTACTTCTGAAATGATACATCCTTAAACTCCCCCTGGAAACGGCTCCAGCGACATTGGGTTCAATGACAACCACCATGCTAATGCTTTCACTTTCTCAACAGGTGTCAGCTTTCCCCTGGGAACAGCTACAGTAATACGGGTTTCTCAGTGTTCTCTGTTTTTAATGCATGGTATTGTTCTGAATAACTGAGCACATTCTTAAGCTGTCAGCAGAACCATTCATATTCAGAAATATGAGATCGTCAAATAAATTCAATTAATCTAAACATCAACATTTGGATACAAATGCCAGCGCTGGTTTTACACTCCTATCATTCCCCCTGGAAACGGCTCCATTAAAAATAGATTCCAAGGATACCTTGCAACATTTGCATAATGCCCATGGTGCAGATGAGTTGTGCCTAGAGGAGTTTTTGGCGTTATGATGATACTTCAGCTGCTGATGAGGGATCAGAGGAGGCTTAATATGGATTAGTGTGATTGATCCTCTCTCTGCTTCCCTCTGTATCTGTCTGTCAGTTTAACTGCAGTTCAAGCCTGTTTGATGCTCAAAACACTTTCGGTGTGATTTGTTGGTACATACAATTTTACCGTCAGGGTTTATTTTGTTATTCAATATGAAATATACAGATAATCTGTATGGATGTATAGTAAGTGTCAAACATGATATAAAAATGATTTCAACAGATTTCAAGGCTCACATCCCATACATCCAGACTCTCCAGTGTGATCCTTCTACTTTTCCTGCTTCAACTTCCCCCACCAGCTTTAGGCCTTATAGAAATACTAACAGTTTCATCTGAACTTGTTGCATAGCATTGCTGCAGATATGGAAATATCTTTAGCGTGCTAGCTGGCGGTGCCTGAATTTCAGAGTAAGCCAGTGGAAAATTATCCTTACCAGCCATCATTGAATGGGATCTAATTTAGATTGTATGCAAATGTTCGTGAAAGGCCACCTGCCAGGCTATTGGCCAAAATCCCCAAGTTACATCCCTGTCAGTCACTCTAAGTATGTACTTTTGACTGTATCTTTGCTACATAGCAGATCACACATCACTCTCCATTAAACTGGAAGTTAGCATCCATACCAATAAGTAGAACTGCAAGCTTTGATTTTTTTCCCAACTCATGTGCATCAAATACAAACCCAATTTCATTTTAACTTTATAAGAAGTGCTCTCTCCGCTGCTAAAGTACAGATGATATCCAAGCTATTTTTACCAGCCTAAATAATACTGTTTTGACCTGAAGCTGTGTAGATGCTTTTAATAAATGCTCACTTTGTACCAGTGCTGATGATGAATTGGCTGCAATAACTAAAGTAAACAAAGTGTGCTAGAAGTATAATCACTTGCCACAGCGATGCAGAATCGCCCCGAGACGCAGGTGGAAGAATTTAATAACGCCAATCTAACCCGCCGTCCTTAACAAGTGGGAACATTCAGCTGCACTTGATGAACAAGTAATGCAAAGGAAATGTGTTAATTCTGTTCATTAAAATTGGAATTAAAATGTGTCCTTTCCTTTGCTTGTTCATCAAGCGTGGCTGAATTGAGTCTTATACCACCTATTAGGGCTGCGAGGTGGCAGCAGATGTTGTTTTCCTTCTAACCTACCTTTCTTACCCCTCCTCCTCCTCCTCCTCCTCCTCCTCCTCCTCCCCCCGCTCACCTTATCCTGTGTAGGGGTACTTTAGTGATCCCTGGAATGTGTTTGATTTCCTCATCGTAATTGGCAGCATAATAGACGTCATTCTCAGTGAGATCAACGTAAGTACGACGCCCACTCTCACTCTTCTTGTCTCTCCCTCTCTCTCTCTCTCTCTCTCTCTCTCTCTCTCTCCCTCTCACTGTCTCCATTCTAACTTCTGAACTCTCTACCCTCTTCCTCTTTTTCTTTTCCTGCCACTCTGCTCTCCTTTGTGGCTATATCTTGTGTCCTGCACCATGCTCTGGTGTATGTTTTGGCCTCTCCTTTCTCTCCATCTCCCTCTCTATTCCTTGTCTTCCTCCTCCTCTTCCTTCTCCCTCTCCTCTCCCCCCATCCTTAAATCCAAGATGGCCGCTGCCACTTGGGGGACCCCACAGCCGCACAAAGGTTCCTGAACAAGAGCGAGCTTCTTCCTGGGTTCTCTAAAGAACGTATAGAAGCAAAAGGGACAGGGTTTAGCTGAAAAAAGCAAGGGTTTTCTCTCTGAGGTTCTCAAAAGATACCAGCTTCTCTTTCTTCCATACCTCAAATGTTTCCGGGTTCTTGGGAAATCTTTTTTTTTTTTCACCAGACTGTGACATGTCCTCAGGTTTGACTCCCTAACTAACTAAACTAACTCACTAACCAATCACAACAGCCTTGTACGCCTTTCATTTTTTGACCGCAGCAACAGGGGCGTTTTTGGTTGTGATTTTGTTGCAATTTGTTGTTTACTGTTGTTCTTGTTGTTGACATTTTCCTCTCATGGACAAGCATGACTGATCGCCGCTGCTCTTCCTCTGCTGTCCATCTCTTTCAGACTTTGCTCCTTATTTTGTTTTTTTGTCATTTAATTTGTCGATTCTTTCCCTCTCTCCTCCAACTAAAACTCCAGCTCTCATGTATATAACAGTTTTTATCTTATTTTTTCTCCTCTCTCCTTTAATTTCCGTTCTTTCCATTTTTAAATGTCTTACGTTCTGTCCTTTTTTTTCTGTTTTTTTTTCTGTTCTTTCCACCCCTATGCAGCATTATTTTGTTGATGCATGGAACACATTTGATGCCTTGATAGTTGTGGGTAGCATTGTTGACATAGCGATCACTGAGGTTAACGTAAGTAGTCCAACTCCCTCCCTCCCTTCCTGCCTGCCTGCTCTCCCATTCCCACACACACAAACAGACCGAGGACTGATACCTATCTCGCATGCTTTCAAATGATTAGGAACCTTCAGCTGTGCCAGATTTGAGTTCAACAGACGGTTGAATGAGTTTGGCAGTGAAAACGGCCAGATGTAGGGCAATCAAAACACAGCACGCTGCCCTCGAAAGGGTTTCTGCTATTTAAAACTGTTTATTAAACACTAATATTTAAAATTATGCTTTGGGAACTTTGAGATGCGCTCAATTTGAACTTGTTCAACATTTGAATGCCTTTTGACAGGGGTCGTTTGGTTCAAATTTAACATGGGGAGTAGTGTGGAGGTAAAATTATCATTACTCCCTCTCAGTTATCCATTTAAATCTAATGTAAACAATGGAGGCTGCAAAACAACTTTTATGTTAATAAGGGAATGCTCCCATCCCTCCCCCCCTCTGTTTATCTTCAGAAATGTAAAAAGCTAAAAGCGCAGCATGCAAGGTGGCAAACAAGCCTTGATTTTCATAATGCTCCTAGTGTTTTGTATGGATTTTCTAATATTTGAAACTGCTCCAGATAGGTATTTATGCCTCGGTTTGCTGAGCATCAATAGCACCAGAAACTATTGCATTTGTCAATAGAACCAAAACTATTGCATTGTCTCAGCACTTGGTTTGGTTTCACATTGGTTTTATTTGATCTTTTATCATTGCCACAGGGATATTGTCCATTCCCCTGGCATGATTGACACTGTATAGCATGACGGATACAAAGGTGGTATATCCAGGCCTGGTATATGTTGTTGGACAACATCCAGGTGTCTGCAGAAAGTAGGATTTTCTTGAATGAAAAAAAGAATGCAGATTTTCTCATTCTCTCGTGCAATTTTGAAATTATACAATGCCGTTTTGACCCGAGGGTCATGAAAATCACTCAATACATAAATGACCATGGAAACTTTAAATTCAAGTGAGAAAAAGGAAAAGACCAAAGTTGCAGTTGCGTGTTTTATTTTTGTCCGACAATAGCAGTGTGCAGACATGGGGAACAATTTGATCCATAAATGGATTTACTCCAGACCCGTGAAATTTATGTAAATGTATGTATGAATTCATTTATTATCGACGTGAAGGGCCTATGGTCAACAGTGGAGCTGAATGAGAATGCAGTTGTGTATGCTAAGCCAAATATCCCAAACACAAGTCAAATGTTGAGTGTCTATCGTGTTTACACTTCAGGGATAATTGCTGTTTTATTCATGTGATATTCAAATTGCTCTTTGCCAAGACAGTAGTCTAAGAACCATGTGAAAGGGACAGTATGGCTGGACACAACCTCTATTCATTTAGCATTAACAGAGGCTAAGTGTCGCTCTTTGAGCTGATTTACCAGAGAAGGAAATAATCTCTTCTACTTTCATCTGGTTCTTAGACTGCTCTCATCACATTATAAAAGCTTCCATCCGTTAAATTCTGAAAGAGATGTTTGTGACTTATAAATACAAGTTGTTTGTAGGAACTATATCAGTGGTCTATCATTGATATACTGTCTGTGTGTCAGTTCATAAACCTTTCAACTCCATGGTACAGCATAGAGGCACACAATAGCAGCCTTCCTTGCTTTCTACAAAGCAGTTAAAACATACTGCATCTCACTCCTGTGGACACAACCTTTGATCACAGTACTTAGCCCCCATTTCAATGCTTTACCACAAAGTAAACCATGATAAAGCTATCCTATTCACATCTACTGTATATCCACGGACACTGTTGTCAGCTTAACCACTGCAGACTTATAGGTACGGTTGTAAAAGTTCACATGCTTTCAGTTTATTTGCTACCACTCACCCACGTAACATACTGAAACCTGCATATAGATATGTGCATGTGGTAGACATACAGCCTGAGGTCAGTTTGAGGCATTTTTGTAGCTCAATGTAATTACAGTTATAATTGGTATACCTACCTTTTTCTTTGGTGGGCACTGTGTGCATTATAGCCTTGGCCCTCCTCCCAAACACAAATCTGTTAACTACGTCAGTGTTTGGCTATGTCCCATCCATTCTAGACTTGTTTCCAATGAAAACCAGATAATTGCAACAGGGACACGTGTATAGAGTTGGCTGCAGTACACTCACCTCCTCAACTGTAAGTATACCGCAGGTGTGAGGATATGAAACCAAGGAAAGAGATGCTCACTGGAACACTGGCATGTTCCCCTGTGGTGGAATGCAGTGCGAGTTTCACCTCAGACGGCACTGGTCAGGCATACAAATCAGCTTAGTGTATCCCAGGGGTGTATGAGCTTGGCAGTTGTTTTCCTGCCTTTAGAAAGGGGATCTATCTGTCCCCATGAGAGTTGACAAAGCTGCTTATGAATGACACCAGTCTAATTTCTAGACTGTGCTTAGCAATTCTATCTTTTTTATCCAATTATTCTACCTAGTTATTACAGAAATTTAGCCTTAGGGAATATAGTATCGCTAAAATTTTGTATATTCTGCTGTTGCCTTGCAGACAACTAATTTATCTGGTGGCGTCCATTGAGGTTTGGCATTTCACAATGAATTCTCATCAGGTTGTCTTTGATCTTGGAGCAAAATGTGCTTACAAGATTGTCATACAAGATAGATAGATGGACAGACAGACAGACAGACAGACGCTTAATAAAAACTGTCACATTGTAAAAAACAATTTGAGATATCAGATTTCTGCTGCAGACTGATGATATATAGCCACTGATGGTTATACTATACCGTTGGGCCAGAGATATGCATCTTTGTCATCTATACAGGTCATTGACTTTGCACTTAATACCTTGGTTTGGATTATGGCTTTGATTTGGTTTGATTGGTTTGGTTGATTGGTTTGCAGTCTGATTGATTTTTTTTTTTTTCTCTCTTTCTAACTTCTAACCTAAAGGCATGCCCCAAGTCTTTTTTTTTTTTTCTTCTCTGGTGGTTTTTAATAATTTGGGTGATGAGATGCCCAAGCTACCATTAATGTTGTTGCAATTTTCTTGAACTGCCATGTTTTTATCTTTCTTTTTTAAGAAACCCTCCGCACTTCAATCCTGTGAGAACTCTGACTGTTTTTTAACTGGGACCCTTTTACCAAGACATTTTAAATTTTGGCCTGCCACTGCATTTCATGAGGCACTAAGCAGAAATGAATGCTTTTTAACATATTGAGCAATGCTAATGTAAACTAATGGTAGTAGCTAGCCAACAGCTGCCTCTCTGTCATTGCATTCCTAAGTGCATGGTGAAGTGCATTAACAGGCCAACATTTTAAAAGTCATCACTTTCCGTTTAGTAAACATTGAACGGCCAAAACATCTCCATTGAGCGCACCCACCCTGCTGCTTTGTTCCACAATACGAGGGTGCTCGTTGGCATAGATTAGCTGCTCTTTTTCTGTGGTCAGCAAATCAGAATCCCTCCTTAATTCTGGGTCTCCAATTCTGCCTAGCAACCTGCGGGTGCTTCTTAAATCTTATATGATTTCTGTTACTTTTTGGTTTGGTTTGAGTAGAACTAGTGTGAACAGATTGGTAGTGGTTTGCTCTGAGCGGTGTCTTGCAGACGATGCCAGTATGGACTGCATCTATCTGTCACTCTCTCTCTCTCTCTCCGGAATGCCTCCTCCTTCTCTCCTCTCCTCCATCTCCCTCTCTTTCCTTCTCTTTCTGAGCCTTTTTCAGTGCACTTAACTCTTCTTTTATGGATGTTTATCTCTCTCTTTCTCTCTCTCCTTTCTCATTGGTTTGCGGTGCTGCTTGCTCACCTGAAATGCAAGCTGGGTAACATGGGTCTCTCATGCGTTTCATGTGACCTGAGAGGTCAACAAATCATCCATTATGTATTTGAATAGTGATTCTAATAGTCAAAATAGTCCTGGTACATTCGTCATTCTAAAGACTACAAATTAAATGAAATGAAATTCCACTTGTACGTTACATTTGTTTACACTTTAAACACATAAGTTAAAAATGAGAAAAAGAAAAAACATCTCGTCTAGTGTCAAAACTAAAACTCTAGGATAAAAATGTCTTCAAGAGACCTATGTTACCTACTGAACTGTGAAATTTTTTGCCCGGAAAAATGACGTGCAATGTGAGAAAACAGTTCTTGACATGAAATACTTATTTAAATAAGCTGCTGACAGCTGCTGTGAGCTGCAAGTATACTGGCAGTCACAGTAACTCACATCTGCACTTCAGTTCAGCCTGAATGGACTGTATTTATTTCAAAATCTACTGGTGTTTTCTACTGAAATTCTGTTGGTGACAATTACACTGCATGGGTCTTCTAGGGCCACGAGTCCACTGTAGTCTCTCTACTGCAGTAACATCTGATTGGTTGATTCATGTTGGTTTTATTAAAACATAAGGATAAATATGATGTGGGGTGATTTGAGTTTAATTTGATTCTGGTTCGCCGAGTGCTCAAAGTGAACAGAACCACCCATTTTCTAGAATTATCATGGGTCAGCTTTGATTTCACTTTGAACCTGGAGCGAATCCAGATTTACATTATGCTCAAACTGACCCAGCTGGCCCTTTCTGTAACTAAAGGCTGGGCAGCTTTCTCTTGACGGACTACAGTGGATTGTTGGCCGTCTCTCTCCGACACTACAGCGACACAAACCATGCTACTGAGCATGGGTTAAACCAACTCTCAACCACTCTTTATACAGTACACACACACACACACACACACACACACACACACACACACACACACACTTCCTCCCTCTCTTCAGTTCTTCCTTTTCTTCCTGACTTAAATTATTCCCTCCTTCCTTCACTCCTTCCTTCCTTCCCTCTTTCTTTCCTACTTTGCTTCCCACCACACCTTAATGGACCTCAGTTCTCCTCAACACACACAGACTCACACACACTCAACCCCGACCCCTCTCCTCATTCACTCCACTCAACCACCTCCAGTTTTAGTCACAACCAATCATGTTGCATAATTTCCTGGTCAGTGGCTAATCAGAAAAGTGGTGAACAGCATGAGCCTCTAATACATTAGTGTATGTATTCTTGTAATAAAAGCTGATCAAATAGTATCACTTTTATAGTAGTACCCTGATAATAGTAATAGTACCCCTGTAGTAAAATAGTACCCTCAGTAGTAAAATAGTACCCCTGTAGTAAAATAGTACCCCTGTAGTAAAATAGCACCCCTGTAGTAAAATAGTACCCCTGTAGTAAAATAGTATCCCTATAGTAAAATAATACCCCCTGTAATGAAGAAAGTACCCTCTGTTGTAAATAGTACCCCTGTAGTAAAATAGCACCCCTGTAGTAAAATAGTACCCCTGTAGTAAAATAGTACCCCTGTAGTAAAATAGTACCCCTGTAGTAAAATAGTACCTCTGTAGTAAAATAGTGCCCCTGTAGTAAAATAGTACCCTCTGTATTAAAATAGTACCTTCTATAGTAAAATAGTACCCTCTATAGTAAAATAGTACCCTCTGTAGTAAAATAGTACCCCTGCAGTAAAATAGTACCCCTGTAGTAAAATAGTACCTCAGTAGTAAAATAGTACCCCTGCAGTAAAATAGTAACCTCAGTAGTAAAATAGTACCCCTGCAGTAAAATAGTAACCTCAGTAGTAAAATAGTACCCCTGTAGTAAAATAGTACCCCTGTAGTAAAAAAAAAAAAGTTCCCCCTGTAGTAAAATAGTACCCATGTTCACCCTTACTGTGAGTAATCATACAGGTGTGTGTATGGCCCTGTTGAAATACCTTTAAATGCCTCCTACCTTCCTTCCTTCCTTCCTTCCTTCCTTCCTTCCTTCCTTCCTTCCTACTAGCCTACCTCTCAAGCTAATCTTACCTGTTACTGCCACTAATCATGCTACATTAGTTCAGTCTTATTCAAGGGAATGAATGGGAGTAACGGTGCATTCATATTGTGGTAAGGTATTTTAACAGGGCCCACACCACAGCAGACTGAACAGTTCCTGAGTCATAGATTCAATTTAAAGTTAATCTATTGCTCTCAGCTGTCTAAAATGTTGCAATACCTGGGATGACCAGTGAGTGTCTCCCTATGTGGCATACTGCCTGTGTGCTTTTCAGTGTTACTCAATTCTTACGGGCTTAAGATTTCCCAAAAGCATCCTAGATCTAAAATCATCTTCGTCCACTGGATTATATACTAGTGGAACTGAGATGATCTTATGAGGCAATTCCTGTCTTTTTTTTATGTGACATTCTGATGCCTCTTTGGCCTGAGAGTAGATGAAACTGAAATGTAGTTTGGTTTGGTTCATCGGTAATCACCATGAACCACAAACAACAGTAATTGAGATCATAGGGCTGTGCAGCTGTAACATTTGCATAACAATTGGTGAAAGTAATAGCAGACATTTGGTTAAAGAAATAAAAGGCCCAAGCCATGCATTCCAGTTTCACTTGGATCTCAGACTACTGTCAGGTCAAAGAACAACCTGAATGGCACATATAAAAAACAGGCAGTGTCCTTTAACGCCGAGATGCATTTGGTAAACCCAGCCCAACTGTAACCAAAGCTTTAAACACTGTTACTGTACTGTAGCTTCAGCTGGCAGAAAGACAGAGATAGCTACAGAGGCGACCCTCTACCCTCCACACACACACACACACACACACACACACATACACACATTATGCACACACATCCATTGCACAGTCAACTCCTTTCCCCCCCTTCTGGCTGACCCGGACCATCATTCATTATTTTGGCCCTCAAGGCGTTGGGCGGAAATATCCCAATATCCTACAGCTCCTATATGTTTTAATATTCTAGTATTCTGATATGGGAAACTTCAGCCTCTTGTGGGATTACTTGCCTGATCTTGTGGCCCTCACAGGGAATGAAGCCAGTCTTTACATATATATTTATATACAGTAATATCATATAGAATTCCCCCTCCTGGCCCAGATTAGATTATTTTTTTCACCTTCCAACCATGCGACAGTTGATCAGAGATTGAACAGTCGCTAGCCTGGTGGTTATTTTTAATCTGGGCTAGTGCAAAATTCTCACTACACACACCTCTACCCACATTCACACACACATGTACATAAACACTAAAACACACATACACACATACATACACATACATACAAACACACACACACACACACACACACCGAGGCGCTGCTCTAGTGCTGATCTTTGTTGCCTTTCCTTAAAGCCAGCTGACTCCTCCTCGTCCTCGTCCTCCTCCTCTTCGTCCTCCTCCTCCTCCTCTTCCTCCTCTCACCCCCCTGTGGTAAGACCAATGGTACGCCCCGACGGTAACCTCGTCCGCCTCCCCTCCTCCTCCACCGTCCCTCCATCCCTCAACCTCTCCATCCCTCCTCCTACCACGCCATCCATGTATAGATCCAAACCTTTTGGCTAATCATTCGTTCTGTTCATCTGTCATCTCTCCTCCCCGCTGTCACTCTCATCTTCTGCAGCATGCTTGAAATTACATATTCGTAGTTGTCGTTTTCCAGTTTTATATGTGTATGTTTATGTGTGTGTATGGTGAAGGACACCATATCGTGCAAGTGTAGTATAACTGGAGTCTTGTGACTTTTTGTGAGTGGCTATTGTCGTTGCCATGGCGCCCGCAGCCTCGACCACCACCCCCACCCCCACCCCCACCCCCACCCCACAGGGCTTGCAACTTGCTCCCCCTTCCCTTATTTGATTCTCTGGGTGTGGTCTCTTCAGTGCTTCGTCATTGGTGCAAGCCATCATGGTCACGCTATCACGCTGTCTCCCTGTCCTCCACTTCTCCACTTCTCCACTGGCCTGCCTGTTTACTATCTATCTATCTATCTATCTATCTATCTATCTACTGATGAATCTGTCTGTCTGTTTCGGTGTCTCTCTGAATAATTCAAACTATCCTTCATCTCTCACTCTCTGTCTCTCTCTCTCACTCTCTCTCTTCCTCTGTCTCTCCCGCTCACTGCCACTCTCTCTCTCTCAATGGTACAATGGTGCCCACTGTGGTCCAGTTGTGGTATTACATGCAGTACAGAAATTTGATCTACACTCTTAAAAAGGATGTCTCATTTTTCAACATGTCCATCAGTGTAGTTTGGGACAACTCATATCTTAGGTTACTTGTCAACACAACAAAATTGAATGTCCACTATATGGAACATGAGACACAAAATTAATACAAATCATGGTACTTTTCAAAGGATAAATGAAGTTCTTTGACAACACTTTTACAAACTGGCTCACCTGTATCTTAGAGATATTGAATGAAGAACTGGATGTGATGTTTTTTTTCCAAACTTCTAATATTTATAGAGCATTTTAGACATGAGCTCTTCAAATATGCCTGCTAGCACATCTGTAACATATATTTTGTTGAAAAGTAACATTTGATATCTGTTATCCCAAACTACAGGAAGATGTGTGGAGAATGACAAGTCCTTTTTAGGAGCACACTGTGTTCTCTGTGGGATTAACATAAAGAAGTGACGGCTTCCTGGAAAAACACACATATGGCGACAAACAGATTCATGGGCACAAAGATTGATTTTGTGTTTCTGCGACACTTTTAATTGGTATAGTGTGTAGGCTGTTATGGTATGGCACTGTTAAGATTTGTGTTTAAATTGTTATGGCAAAAATGCTGTGTTTGTATTTGGTCAAGTTTATTTTACGCATTCGATTATGTATTTGTGTGGTAGTGTGTAGTTAGATGTTGATGGGGTTTTGTTTTTTACCTATATCTTGGTGGTTCTTGATGTTTTTATGTCATTGTTATTGTTGCTGTCATAAGTTTAGTTGTTGATGGTAATGGTGGAATATGAAAGGAAAGAGACTGAAATTTTACCAATCTGTTAGTATGTGGCTTTTAGATTTCAGCACGGCAATCTTCAACAGAAAGAATGCCTGAATGATTTTCAAATAGTGCCAACACTGATTCAGCTATGTGTGAGTAATACACTGGAGCCTCAGTTGTTGTATAAACTGTGCCATACCTTAAGCTGTTGCCTTTGTTTTTTTAGCCGTTTTGTCCTGGAGAACGAGCAGTGCCATAAATAAATAAATCTGTATTAGAAAGCACTCAGCTACATGGCTGAATATTTCATCATTGAGTTTACTGTGGATGGCCACTTCATAGATGGATGAGACAACAGAGAGGTAGAAAGTTATGGTGCATCGCAACCTTGTACTTGCTAAGGCACATTTGAAAAACAAAATTTCCAAGGCACACCAAATTATTGATTACTTGGTGAAGCAAAACACTGTGTGATCACTGCAACAGGTTCTGCAAATACAAGGACTGCTGGGGTGAAGGCAGTTTCTAGAAGATCATATGAATCAGAAGCTAAAGATGAAAGGATCTGCCACCCACAGAAACATTGTGTGTTCACCTGGAGATGCTTGCTCTGGACAGTAATATCCTTATCTCCTGAATGTCACCTTTAGATTGTTCCTCCTGCTCCGTGACAGAAAAACAATTAGCTTCCCTGCATTATTTATCTCAACAGGAATCTTTCTGTGGGCTAGGATTTTACTACTGTATCTGTTGTGAATTATTGTCAGTGTTTTTATGGAAGAGATTACCTCCATGGATGGAGATCTCACCAGCCCACTAGTCTGTGGCTATTATTCTGATTATTTGAGTCCAGACTAGTGCAGAATAACACAACTACATGTACTGTAGGGGCTGCTAAAGCATGTTAAGAGTGCCTGTTTGTCCAATCACATTGCAGAATATAGAAATAACACCCAAGAGGGCCTTTGGGTATGAGGAAAAGCAGAGTGCCATGATTTAAATACCTGTAATCACAGTAAAGAAGACTCTCAAGATTATAGCTGAAAATTAGGAGAAAGATTAGAAGTAGCTCTCTTATTATAGCATAGCAACCAGTTCTATTTTTAATGAAGTACGACTACCTGTCTCTCATGGGAACTACCACCATGGTTTGAACGCATTCAGATTGCATGGTTGTATTTACCCACTGTATATCAGGAAAGAGTGACTGAAGCAGGTGTATTCAGAGAGGTAATGGGTGTTTTGTTGCCAAGGTTGTTGCCCATCTGTTTGCTGCCAAGTGATTTTTCCATGAAGCCGCTAAAATGAGCGTGATTGCCCGATTCTCTCCCAAATCTCTTATGTCAGTTGATTTTGATGGGACTTTGTAGGACGCAGCTTTCCATTTATTAACCGTGTGTGTGTGTGTGTGTGTGTGTGCGTGCCTGTATATGTGTGTGTGTGTGTGTGTGTGTGTGTGTGTTATGCCTGTTTACATCCACACCTATGTGTGGGTGGGAATATGCATATGAATGCGGCGTATGTGTGTTATTATTTGTACGTCTGCATTTCTTTGTACGTCTGCGTGTTTGTTTGTGTGTGTGTTTACATCCACCCATTGGTGTATGTGTGTGTGCGCTTATGTGTGTTCGTCTATACTTGTGTGTGTGTGTGACTGTATGTGTGGATGTCTGCATCTTGTGTGTATGTGTGTGTCTGCCTACCCATGTCTACGTTCCCCTTGCATCCTGTGTGTGTATATGTGTGTGTGTGTGTGTGCGTGTGTGTGTGTGTATGTATGTGTGCGTGTGCGTGTGTGTGTGCTTGTGTGTGTGTGTGTCCCCACCCTACCCGTTTGCATGTCTCCCCATGCGTCCTGTGTGTTTTTTTTTAAAAACACCAAACCCCACCAAAAGGGACTGCAGAACTCTGAAGAGAACGCCAGGATCTCCATCACCTTCTTCCGGCTGTTCCGCGTGATGAGGCTGGTGAAGCTGCTGTCTCGCGGGGAAGGGATTCGGACCCTGCTGTGGACCTTCATCAAATCCTTCCAAGTGAGGGGAGAACCGGACACAACATGCTAGAGCAGGGGGGTCGGGTTTACACGGGATGGAAATGGCAGAGGAATAGGGAGCTTTAAGCCCAACGTGACCCAGATCACAGCTTTTGTTTGGGGGTTTTATTTTAAACTGGATTTTTTTTAACCCCACACAGCTTCATTTTTCTATATATTTTGTGATCCCAAATTCATTTGCTCCTGAGTTGCCATCTTGAGTCATTCATATTTGCCATTTGCAGTTATTAAAATTTCATATTATATTTCATATTAATTGATTAAATGACTTTGTGACCATACAATATCACTCAACCAGGTAATTATGTCATTAATTAACACCGATTAAAAGCGGTTTTTTTTTTCATGTTTATTAATATAAATAATTTTGTAATATCAGATGTGAGTCACGTGGGGGTTAAAACAATCTAATTTCCTTGATCTTGTGTAAATCCAGCCTGGTAGAGTCTCACAAGCCGCCCTTCCTTTCCTTGCCTCCTCCCTCCTCTTCTCCATCTCCCATTGGTGCAGACAGTCAGAGGGGAGGGACATTTGACTGTCTTGTCCAATCAGAACTTTAAGAATGATGGCAAAGGAGAGAAAACAGAGGGACGGTGTGAGGTGACGGAGGGGGGGGTTAGGAGACTCGCTGCAGTGTTAGGGAGGGATGTAGGGTCACAGGCAGGGACTCAAAAACCTTCATCAGCAATTTCTCTTCTCCTCTTCACTCCTCTCTTCTTCTATTCTCTCTCTGCTTCTTCACCTCTTCTTCTCTCTCCTCTTCTTCTTCTTCTCTCCCTCTCTCTCCAACACCCTACTACTAACCCTTAAGAGCTCACCATTCCCTGTAGGCGGGTTAAGACATAGATCAATTTAACAAAGCACTCCACCAAAAAAGGAAATCATTTGATAGAACGTTTTGGGAGAATAAAATAATCTGTTCTCTCTCCTGTGTTAGCTGAGATGGGCCACTTCATGTTTACTGTCACTGGAATTGCTCATGGTGTTATGGCACAGATGAGTCTTTATAATATAGTATATTACTATATAGTAACTATATCAACAGCCAGTTTTAAACAGGGAGGCATGACAATTCTTTATATCTTTGCTTCTGTTTTGTTCTCACTTTTTCTTTTATCTTGACCCAGCTCGCCAGTGGGTGATAAATTTGAACTTCTCCTCTACCTTTTCAACTCAATTTTTCAACTCTTTCAACTAATTCACCAAGTGGCATTTGTCATGACTTGGCCCTGCTCTCCCAGGCACAGGGGTAATGTTAGCCAGAAGCCCAGTTCTACACAACGGCCCAGGTCTTTTAAATGAAGAAATAGCTTTGCTGGGCGTGTTTGGGTCTTAGTTTATATCGGCTAGGACTGGTCTCCTGGCTAAGCTCAGAGAGCGGCTTCTATTTTACTGAGCTTTTTCACTCTAAAGTCAGATGATTGGTTCGGGTTTGTTTTTGGTGTTGTGCCGCACAGGGTTACGGATCAGTTCACTTTCACTTCATACAGTTCCAGGAAGTAGACGGAGTACCTCAAATGTTCAAAACACTTAAACGTTCAGAATTTGCAGACCTAAAACTTTATCAAACTTGTTCAACAATAAAATAATTTAGAATAATTCCGTAAATGTTGGATTTGAATGAAAGTGAATTGACCGTAACCTTGGTGCATGGTGATGGTTTACCTGTTACTGATGTGTCTCTCTCCCCTTCAGGCTCTGCCCTACGTAGCTCTGCTTATAGTGATGCTATTCTTCATATACGCTGTCATCGGGATGCAGGTAAGCTGCCCTCTCCCCTCTTCTCCCTCCCTCCCTCCCTCTGTGTTTGTTTTTCTCTCTCCCCCTCTCTCCTCCAGCCGGCCTCCATCCTGTGTCTGTCCTCCTGGAGTCTTGTCATCCAGAGTTCCTGTTCGGTCTCTTCGTCTTCTTCTCCCACACTTTTCTCCCTCCTCTAGTTTGTGCTGTCACTTTGTCCCAGTCTTTTTCTCTGTCTCTCTTCTTTCTCTCTCTCTGTGTTTCTCTCTCTCTCCCACTAGCTGTTGTATGGTTTGTATCACTGATGATGAGTGGAAGACACTTTGTTTTGATTGGTTGGGGACAGCCGGCCTCTCACTCTGATTGGCCCAGAGAGCAGTCGCCTTCTCCCGTCAATGCTGACCTCATATCCTGTGTGCTGTGACCACTTCCTCCCCTCCTGTACAGATGTTTGGTAAGATAGCGCTGCGGGACAACACGCAGATCAACAGGAACAACAACTTCCAGACGTTTCCTCAGGCGGTGCTGCTGCTCTTCAGGTGAGGAAGGGCACTGCACTCCTCATCGTCATCGCTATTATTTTGTACTTTTTCCCCTTTTGTTTCTTTCAGTCCCTCTTCTCCCTCCTTCTTCCCATTCCTCTTAATCTCTTCCCTCTAGTTTCCCTCTGTTCATAAGTTCAAAATCACTTTTTCTGATCATGACCCTTTCACCCTGACTCTCTTCTCTTTGCACAATCATTATCATTCTCTTCTTTTCCTCTCTTTCTTCTCATCATCATTGTTTTCTCTAATGTCACATTGCCAACAATAACTTTATACTTTTTCTCTCCAATTTACTCTGCAAAAGGCCCTTCTGATATTCAAGGTTGTCAGTGAGAATTTGATAAAACTAAATGCGAGGATAGCTGTAGATGTTTTTCAACCACCTCTGTTAACTGAATTGCAGCAAATAGTTACTGCAGAGTCAGTGATGAAAGCATTTTGCCAGTTTGTGCTATGGGCACCATGTTGCTGCCACTGGTTGTAAATATTTAGCAATACCCTCCATAACATCACCATAATAAGCTGGTGAGCATCCAAAAGATCTGACACACAATCACCAGTTACTTAGCAGCTGTGAAAGGATTTTTCCTTTAACAGCAGCCAGACTCTGTTTGTCTACACCTCTGTAAAGTAATTGGTAGTCAGTTGTTATTATTTGTCAAAGACATTGAGGTTTTACACTTATTTTACACTGATTTACTGTCAAATATTCTGGTCCAATGAGGAGGATATCTTCTGCTGCACAGTTGTGGGACTCCACAACTCCACAAAACATTATTCTTTTAAATTCCTGGATCCAGTCCCAGAATCCTCTCTGTCCTGTGTGGTTTTGATGATGGTAAGATTCCATGCAGGGGACAAAAACTGATCTACAGAAACAGAAAGGATAGAATGGGCATCATGTGCTGTCCACACATTTCACTACCAATGATGATTATGATTATCAAAATTCTATGGAGGTCATCTTATTGTACCTGTAAGCAGATTACCATAATAAACCACAGAGGGTCGTTTCTATCCATTCTATTTCTATGGGCTGACCCCTTCATGGAATATAAAACAGCAGGCTTCCATTCAGAGAACCAGCACACTTGGATACTCCATACTTCGCTTAGAGGGACATGCCCTCAATCTCAGCAATTTAAAGTCAATACAAATACATCCAGCACAAAATCAACACCTAATCAAAAAGTAACAGCAAAACCCATCAAAAGTGACCACAAGGCAAAACAGCAACCACAGAGGTAGCATGCGCAATAGTATGGAAGTATTCAGAATGGAAGATGACTATAGTTTAGACAAGGCTTTGATCTACTCAGTACCACAAAATCAGATATTAAGTCACATTGTTTTTGCTGTTGCTATGTAAATTCAGCCAACAGTGTACGATGAGACAGTTCTGATGCTATTAACCCTGCAATCCCTGATTTTTATTGCTCTGTAGGATGTTCAGACTCTAACACCTGTGTGTGTGTGTGTGTGTGTGTGTGTGTGTGTGTGTGTGTATGTGTGTGTGTGTGTGTGCGTGTGTGTGTGCGTTCATGTGTGTATATTTGTCTTCATGTGTCTGCTTATGTGTATATGTATATGTGCGTGTGCGGGTCTACACATGCATGTGTGTGTCACTACGTGTTTGTATGCGTCTGTGCATACGTGCACACATCCATGCGTCTGTGTGTGTGTTTATGCACACATGCACACGTGACTCCATGGTGTGTTGATGCACACATCTATGCGCATATGTGTGCCTCTATACATGTCTTTTGTGCATCTCAATATGCGCGTCTTTGCATGTATATGTACGTCGACGTATGTGCGTATTTGTGTGTGTGTGTGTGTGTGTGTGTGTGTGTGCACGCGCACACGTGTCTGTCTATTAGGTGTGCAACAGGTGAGGCGTGGCAGGAGATCATGCTGGCGTGCGCGCCCATGCGGCCGTGTGAGAAAGGATCGACCAATGAGAACAGCTCATCCACCGAGGACTGTGGCAGCCAGTTTGCTATTATTTACTTTGTCAGCTTCTACATGCTCTGTGCCTTTCTGGTGAGTTGAGAGAGAGAGAGAGTGAGAGGGAGGGAGGGAGAGAGAGAGAGGGGTGGGAGAGAGAGAGGGAGGGAGAGAGAGAGAGAGACAAAGAGAGAGAGGGATCAGTCAGCTTCTACATGCTCTGTGCCTTTCTGGTGAGTGGAGAGAGAGAGAGGGATTATATTTAATGAGATTACAGTAATAGGATCACAAATATTGGTAATTAATTACAATGACTGAAAAAATAATAACAATCATACTGCAGACACTTTCTGGAAAAAAAATAGTTTAAAAGGAGTTCATGGACCTTGTTAATTGTTTTACGCATCGTAAGTAGGGGTTGTAGTTGAGTTGAGTTGATAAATAATGAATTTAATGGTATATTCGGTAGATTTCAAAGCAAAGTCATTCAAAAGTCACTGAAAGTTATATCACATTACATCACTGAGTTTGATTAATCCACACATGATGTTATGGTTTACAATTTGAAGCAGGTAATCTATAACGGATGACACTTTGAAAGTGACCTTCCCAACCCTGATTCTCCTCAGATCATCAACCTGTTTGTGGCCGTCATCATGGACAACTTTGACTACCTGACGCGTGATTGGTCGATCCTGGGGCCGCATCACCTAGACGAGTTCAAGAGGATCTGGGCTGAATACGACCCAGAAGCCAAGTAAGTCCTCGCAAACTCACAAGATTTATTACATGACTGACTCATAGATATGAAAGGATAGCATACGAGTGGTCAGACAGAAAATTACAGACCAATCAGATCCTAGGTAGCAAATTTAGCTACATGTACTGTACTGGTTTTGCCTCAGAAAAAAGCTGTTGGTATTCAAAAATGGCTGATAAAGGGGATGCATGTGGATTTTGTTGTAGGAATTCACCACAAAATGTGATAGATCATTCTCGCATTGCAAAAGCCACAACTCACCACTTGTATTTCTAGTTGGCAGTTTGGGTTTAAGTTTGCAAAGCATGTCATCAGTATAATCCCTCTTTCCTCTCCAGTGGTTGGATTCAGAATCAGTGTAATGTCTGTGTTGTTTCCAGGGGGAGGATAAAGCACCTGGATGTTGTGACTCTGCTACGGAGAATCCAGCCCCCCCTCGGATTTGGAAAGCTCTGTCCGCACAGGGTGGCCTGCAAGGTACACACACACACACACACACACACACACACACACACACACACAGCTACCCAAACACATGCACACACACAGTCACACACACACAACCTAACATTGTCTGCAGTCTGCAGAGCCAAGTGGGAAAAAATACATTTGAATAGGATTTCAAAAACTTTTGAATTGCTGAGGTGCGCTTGAATCATTTTGTCAGACACTCAAACAGACCCAGTGACAATAGACACTGCTTATATTTTTTAAGTATTCAGAATATATTCCAGTGCTTTTTTTTATTCAGAACCAGAATCAGAATTTATTTGCCAAGTGCATACTGACTCCAGTGGTACATGGACAACAGATTTTGTGTGGAGAGAGAGAAATTTGTACTTATTTAGGCTTTGACAGTAATTCCCTCCCCTGTTAATCTTCATTCAGACCAATGGTGATCACATTGTGGTTCTATTGCCTGCTCATTTTAGCAAAGTGTTTGCTAGCTGGAGCATCTAGTGGTATTACAGCAACAGAAAGACACATAGTGACACCAGCAACCTGACCGGCTGCTCACAAGTAATATTACTCATGCTTATTCTAAATGTCATATATATTTATGTGCCCCTCCAGCGTCTGGTGTCGATGAACATGCCTCTGAACAGTGATGGAACGGTGATGTTCAACGCCACGCTGTTCGCCCTGGTCAGAACCGCACTCAGGATCAAGACCGAAGGTAACACACACATACACACACATACACACTAGACTCTCTCTCACACAGATACACAATGCGCACTCATACTAGAGCCTGCACACTGGCCTGGCTGTGTGTATGCGAGTGTGTCTGCTATCTTGATCCTAAGTATGTGTGTGTGTGTGTGTGTGTGTGTGTGTGTAGGTAACCTGGAGCAGGCAAATGAGGAACTGAGGGCCATAGTGAAGAAGATCTGGAAGAGAACCAGCATGAAACTCCTGGATCAAGTAGTGCCCCCTGCTGGTGGTAAGTGGTTTTTACAACACATGTTCAATCACAATATCACAAATCAGGCAGGTTGTGAATCTTACAATCACAAGTAGCCAAATAATAAACAAGTGCAAGAGATTTCAGTAGATAGTCTTTCACTGACCATACTCGAGCAGTTACCAGTCCCTCCATGATTTCATCAAGATTTTGTTATTATGACTAAAAATATAGGATTTTGCGGCGGTTTTCTGCAGAATTGCAAGCCAACTTTCAGCATTCACCTATCTTGATTATCTGTTTTTCCTCTAGATGATGAGGTAACAGTCGGGAAGTTCTACGCCACCTTCCTCATCCAGGAATATTTCCGCAAGTTTAAGAAGAGGAAAGAACAGGGGCTTGTGGCCAAGGTGCCCCCCAAGACTGCTCTCTCTCTGCAGGTACACACACAAACACACACACACACACACACACACATTCTATTTTTTTACATGAATCATAAATCTGTACATATTCGTTTAAGTTCATTTGTCATCATAAAAGGAGACAAAACACAATGATATACCTTTTGAAATCAATTTGGTTCAAACACACACATCTTGGACTTGGGTTGCAAAATCATTTTGAGGATTTGCAAGCTGAGTTTAATGGATCACAAGATGATAAGAGTAATGTCAAACAAATCTATATTCATAAGGACATGCGTTTTTTGGCCCTTTGAAATACTTTGCGGAATCAAAGCTTCTTCTAATGATTAAGTGAATTGTAGACAAAACTATAAAAGATAAACATTATGTGAGTCCAGATTCATTGTTTCGGGGGTTTTGACAAACAAATGTGACAGCCACCATATTAGCCCACGATCAGTGCAGCTCATCAGGGTTTTCACACACTGTTAAAAAATGTGTACAATTTGCACATATGTGTTTATGCATGTTTTGCTCTGCGTGTAGGCGGGCCTGCGGACACTCCATGACATCGGTCCAGAGATCCGGAGGGCCATCTCAGGAGACCTGACTGTGGAGGAGGAGCTGGATAAAGGCCTGAAGGAGCCTGTATCGGCCGCATCAGAGGACGATATCTTCAGGGTAAAGGTCGGATACACACACCCTCACACACCTCTCCAGAGAGAGAGAGAAAGAGATGATCAGCATCCAGCTTGAAGCCCCATCACTGCTCCATGACGTACTGTGCACTTACATGCCTGCATGTGCACATATGCAGAGATTCAAATGACATTTAACGTCACAGAAAGCCTCATTTCCACCACACAGCCTGGCTACCTGTCACTACAGATACTGCACAGAATTTTGATAATTGATTGGCATTGGTTTTTTTGTATACACCTGATAACTGTAAGCTTCTGACAGAAACTACACAGACACACACACACACACACACACACACACACAACCTCTCATACTCCTTTGCTGAGTGGGTAAGTTACCTGCCTGCCATTTTCACCATCATTGCTACAACAGAGATGAAAAAGGGTGTAAGTGTAGTAATCTGTCACCTAGCTAGCTGTCATTAATCACCAAAATAGAGAGATTTTACACTCAGATTTGGATGTCTGATTTGATATGTCAGAGTCATTGGGTCCCATTCAGTCATATTCAGTCTGCTCCCATGTAGAGGACGTCCTAGGACCCCTCCTGGGCTTCTGACACCAAGCCCTTTGCTTTGCACTCTACATTTCCATCTTGGCTGAGCAAAGTTTTGTTGTTGCTACAGGTGAATATGATAGTAGCAGTTTTGTCTGCTTGTTGGAGTATAGCAAGCTAAAGATAATTTGACTTAAACATCATTGTTTCTAATCGAGTATTTTTCTATTTTTTCTACTATCCTTCTTTCTCATCCTCTCTTCTCCTCTCCCTCCTTATTCCTGCTTGTCTTCTCCTTCTCTTTTCCACTTTTCTTCTTCTCGCCTCTCGCTTATCCCTTTCTTCCATTCTCTCTGTTCCTTCTCTCTCCCTCTCCTCTTCTTCACTTTTATCCTCCCATGGCATGTCTCTCCTCCTCCATCCCCTCTTTCCCTCCACTCTCCATCTCTCTCTCTCCTCCTCCTCCCTCTCTCCTCTCGCCCCACAGCGCGCTGGCGGTTTGTTCGGCAACCACGTCAACTACTACAACCAGAGCGACGGCCGCGGATCCTTCCCACAGTCCTTCACCACCCAGCGTCCCTTGCACATCAGCCAGAAGGGCTCGCCGTGCGAAGGCGAGAGCCCGTCCCACGAGAAGCTCATGGACTCCACCACTTTCACCCCTTCCTCGTACTCCTCCTCGGGCTCCAACGCCAACATCAACAACGCCAACAACACGGGCATCGGCGGGGTGGCGTCCCAGGGCATCAGTCGGTTCCCGAGCCCGTCCATCAGCACCGTGGACGGGCACACGGGGCAGCCGCTGACCCCTATCCTGCTGCCAAGGTCTGCGTGGTGCTTCCCTCCGAAGAGGTGAGTGTCTGTGAAGCTGTGTGTTAGTAAATGTTTAACATGTTTTTTTTTGTAGAAGTGGTGCTTTGGAGTGTTTTGGGTACTGAATCCATGGCCATCCCTGATTTCTGCAGTGCAGGTTTCAGCAACAAACTGTTGTTTTCTTACATTATTGTGACCAAAACCCCAAATTGAATTGTGGACCTACAGTATGTTTGAAATAGGGCAAGAATTAGCAATGTCTTCCTCTGACTCTCTGTCTCTTTCTCCTTCTCTGTCTTTCGCTGTCCAGCATTACAGAGGTTTTAGCTAGCCAGAAGCCTCTGTATTTTTCCCACAATGTGACAAGCATTCCAACTAACGTAATAACCGATTCAAAATGTCAAGATAACATTTCAGCATGTACTGTGTCTCGAATTGTTCACTCTTTTTCTTTTTCCCTTCACTTCATTTTTCCTTCCTTCCCTCTCTCCCTTTCTTTTTTTTTTTCTGGTGGCGAGCAGGACGTGTTTTTATGACACCCTCATGCGGTATGTTGCCAGGAGACAGAGAGAGAGCGAGTGAGTGTGTGTGTGTGTGAAAGATAGAGAGAGAAAGTATGTGTATGTGAATAAGTGTGTCTGTGTGTGTGTGTGTGCGTGTGTGTGTGACAGAGAGAAAGAAAGAAAGTGTGTGTGTGTGCTGTACTAGTCACCTACCTGGGCTGGGCTCCCAAAGGTATATTTCCATATTGCGATATGTAATGCCATAGCTATGTCGCTCTGGAAGTGCTATAGCGACGCCAGTTGCTATGCACAATGCTGCTTTGGTTGCTATAGTGAAAGCCGATCGACATGCTGCTACTATAAAATTTGCCATCAAGCCATAAATAGACTGTTTGGTGCAACGTGGCCAACCCCTTCCTCCTGAAAGCTCATACTTTATACTGGGCCTACTTACAAGCTATTGCGAGTATAATAGCTCAGTACATCTGGAGGTTCAATACCAGGAGACACAGTACTGGACTACAGATGTTAATGTTAATTTATGGCTCAGATTGTTTCTTAGTTATCCTGGGAGGGTTTGCCAAGCATGCATGCTAATTTGCAGCAACCCCATGCATCATATCCATACAATTACACACATTCACACTGGGAGCAGCCCAGTGCAACCACAGTCTTCTGCTGCTGGTCACTGAGCAGCTCCACTGGGGTTTAAGTGCCGTGCTAAAGGGCTTCTCAATAGTAGTTATTGAGAGATAGGAGTATTGCTCATTCAGAAGAGTATTGCTCATTCTTTCTCTGCGTAGATAAGTAGTGACAGCTCTGTGAATTTCTAGTGCATGTTATTTTATAGGCAGTGCAAAGTATAAGCTTTCAGATGCACTATGTCTTTGGATGTGCTCGATTTAGCAGCAAGGAAAACTCCACCCAGCTGCCAAGTGGAGTGAGCTCCATCAAACTCATCCAGAACAATAGTCAGTCTGGTTTAAATGAAATGCTGTTCTAACTCAGAGTTTGCTGTGGGGGCCTCAACATTGCTGTGGGCTAAAGGGACATCTTGACATTTAGAAATTTAGTTTTATTCTTCTTCTCCAGCCATTGTCTCAATGTGGGGGAAAGTTTTTGTGCTGGCATCCAACTAAAAACAGAACAGCTAGTTAGGCTATAATTGTGTTTGTTATGTCCATTAATGAGAAACACCACCATTAAAAAGTGTTTTTTGGGTAGCTGAAACATTTTCCCATAATATGACAAGAGTCTGGTAAAGAAAAGACTTAAATTCAAATGTCAGAATGTCTCTTTAAAGCTTCCATCTGGAGTATGAAACAGCTGCGACTAGTGGGGTGACATGGCATCTGTGGAATACAAAGACACTGAAACACATTTTGAGAGAGCTGAAGTTCAGATTAAGCCTTACCCTAGAAACACTCCTCACAACAGAGATTTCAGTTGACATTTGTAAATTACAGGTATTGGAACAGAGACGGCCCTGTCCTATCCAGTTTAATGTGGACTTCACATCCACTTCCACACGGATGAATACTAATAATGATAAGTATGGGCCAAAAAGTAAAGGCTGTCAGCTTTTGTAGTATTGTAGTTTTGTAGTACCAGTATTAATACTTCAAAATAGACCAACTTTATGTCCCGGTGTCTCCCAGTATGTTAAAATATTGCTCTTGTAGTATTATATTAGCATTAGCTAACAACATTTGTTGTTACATATCCATCATCTTAACTCCCCTCCTCTTTGTCTTTTATAGATGTCTGCACCTTAGTCATGCTGACAGTTTGTCATATTCCGGATATTGCCTTAAATGCTGTCATTTTGCTTCTAATAATCCAGCTTTTATCCCCTCATCCTCCTCCTTCATCTGCTTCTTCTTCTTTTTCTTCTTCTTCTTCTACTTCTTCTTCTTATTCTTTTCTTCTCCTCCATCTGCTTCTTCTTCTCCTTCTCTTTCTTCATGTGCTTCTTCTTCATCTGCTTCTTCTTCTTCTTCTTCTTCTTCTTCTTCTTCTTCTTCTTCTTCTTCTCCTTCTTCTTCCTCCTCTTCCTTTTCCTCCCTGCAGTAGCAGTAGTTAAGCCTCATTGGATATCTGTCTCTCTCCTTCCCACCAAGTTGCTCTCTGAGGTTTTTCCTAATCAACTGCTTCTTTTTTTCTGTTTGTCTCCGTTTATGTCCGTCTGCCTGTTTGTCTGTCTATTTTTTGTTTCTGTCTGCTGTCTGTGTCTCTGTTGATTTTGTGTGTTTGTTCATGCGTTTGTTTGTTTGTCTGCTTGTTGTCTGTAGCTCGGACTCGAGCGACAGCCATCTGCCAATCATCCGGAGAGGGGAGGGGTCAACGGAGGAGACTTACGACGAGAGCTACACTGACGACAGAGAGTACCATGACGACGACCACTCGCTGTCCTCTGACATGTACTGTTGAAACACACACACACACACACACACACACACACATCCTCTCCCCAGATAAACACATTAGTTATATTTTAATTTATTTTCATCACCTGCATGTCTAAATTGTATTTGTTTGAGAAGTTACTAACATTAAAACTTCTGCGTGCGTGTGTGTGTGTGTGTGTACGCATTAGGCTGGTGTATCATGATGAAAAGTGTAAGCAGTTGACTCCCATGGAGGAAGGGGAGGAGGTAGAGGACAGAAGAGGTGGAGGGGGTTGGCAGTCTCCCAGGAGAGTCTTCCTCTGCCCCACTGCCCTGGGTGAGTGGACACACACACACACACACACACACACACACACACACACACACACAAAAACGTATACCACAAATTTTGCAAAAATGCTGGAAAATTTGTCTCTATAGCATTAGCTGCAAGTATCCAGCTTTACTATAAGTTACTAATTTTACTTTCTGTGTATGTGTATGTGTCTGTCTGTGTGTGTGTGTGTGTGTGTGTGTGTGTGTGTGTGTGTGTGTGTGTGTGTGTGTGTGTCTCACAGGGCGGAGATCGTCCTTCCATCTGGAGTGTCTGAGGAGACAGACAAGGACAGACGTCTCCCAGAAGACAGCGCTACCGCTACACCTCGTACATCATCAGGTAGAAAATACACACACACACACACACACACATACTCACATGTGATCATAAGCACACACACACTTGCACTCATATGCACATATATACACATGCAAATCAGCACAAACACGTATATATGTGAAGCTTGATGCTATAGTTCAAAGAGTAGAGCAAGGCACTAACACTACTCATGGTGCTGTAAGGTGTTTTGGATAAAAGCATCCACCAAATATGTATGTACTGTATGTTACATTACACAAACACCCCACTTCTCTCTTAACGCTCCTCTCCTCCGCTCCTCCTCCAGGCTCTGGCAGTAGCAGGGTTGAGTCCTCTGCTAAGAAGGAGTCACTCCCCCACGCTGTTCAGCCGGCTGTGCTCCACGCCTCCAGCCAGTCCCACAGGTACGTCCTCACAGCTGTCTGTCCACGCATTAAGCTATCGGTCATAATTATTGACAAAATTGTTACATAATCCATACTTCAATTTCTTCAAAATAATCAAACAAAGACAATATGCTAAACAAATAGGCATGATTAGGTATGAAGACAGAAAGTTCACCAAGATAGTGGTGCCTGGTCGCAACTAAACATATTGTTGTTGTTGTTGTTGTTATTCCAGTCTGTTCCGGCCACGCCTACTACAAGTGAACGCTGTTATGTTACAGCTTTGTTGTTGTTTATATTTGTTCAGATAGTTTTATTTTCTGAATGACTGTTGCTGTTGTGATTGTTGTTCCAGCCCATGGTGGCCATGCCTCCTACCAGCGTGTGCCCTCCCTGAGGCTAGAGGGCACCAGCTCCCACGAAAAGCTCAATAGCAGCTTGCCCTCTGTCAACTGTGGGCCTTGGTGAGAGCAAAGCGGATGATTAGAATATATACAGTCAAATTGAATTAATTGAATTGTACATGCTGTGATTATAATTTCCTTACAACTAATTCTATAATCCTTTGAAATGTTTAGAAATTTTTAAGCAGTTATCTTAAAAACTAAGATCCATGGCACATTGAGTTTAACCTGGTTTTAGTGTTAATTTAGTGTTAATTGTGGGGAGGTTGACTATTTTGTCTTTCATTCAGATTTATCTAAATTAAACTTGCAGTCATACTGTATACTGTAATTTAACTTTAAAACTTTAAACTTTATTGTCCCTAGGTACAGTGACAGTAATGGGAACAGCCGGGTGCCCAGCCCTAGCCCCACCCCCAGCGTGTCAATGTCCAATCAGAGAGCGCCGCGGCCGGTGTCACTCACAGTGCCCTCGCTACCGGGCAAAGACAGCACTTCACTGTCTCACGGCAGCGCAGGCAGTCTGGTGGAGGCGGTGAGTGTGTGTGTGTGTGTGTGTGTGTATCAGAGCTGGGTCAAATACTATTTCCACATAATTCTCAGCATTTGGTTCATACTACTGGGAGTGTTGTAGTTCCTGATACTATGAGTGCCAGAAAGTTTAGACAGTTGCACGAAAGTCTTTGAAAAGTATTTTGGTACACCTTCAGTAATACACAATTTACCTGAATTGCCTTCATGCAGAACCTCATCCATCCAAACACACTAAAACAAACTCTAAGAATATTTGCAAATATAACAGTCAGATTTGGTGTGTATGTATGTGTCTGCAGGGTGGAGAAGGTTACTTTCTTACTGTACGCTGTTACAGATAACAGCTATCTTGTGTAAATTTGTATTCAGTGATTTTATCCTAAACTCAGTAACATCCTTTAACCCTTCATCCCTCTCTCCCTCAATCCCTGCCTCCATTTCTCCTTCTTTCGCTCCTTGCCCTCTTTGTGCCTCCTTTCTCTCCCTCTATGCTTTCTATCCTCCCTTTGTTCTCTCTATGTCCCTCTATCTCTTCGTCTTTCTCTCCCTCTCTCCCTCTCTCCATTCATATCTGTGTATGTGCCTCTCTCGCTCCCTCCTTTCCTCTCCATCCATTCCTCTCTTTCCCTTTCTTCCCGACCCCCTCCTTCCCTCCCTCCCTCCACTCTCCAGGTGCTAATATCGGAGGGCTTGGGTCGTTTCGCCCAGGACCCGTCCTTCATCGAGGCGACCAAAGCCGAACTGGCCGACGCCTGCGACATGACCATCGAGGAGATGGAGCACGCCGCCGACAACATCCTCAACGGCAACACCACCTCGAACGCCACCCCCAACACCTCCTCCACCTCCTCCACCTCCCAGCACAGCCCCAACGGCAACCTCCTCCCCTTCCACACAGCAGCAGCAACACACAGGGACCGAGTGGCCGGCCTGAGTCCCAGCGAGGGCGGGGGAGAGGCGGGAGGGGGCGGAGCCTCCGTCCACGGGCCCTCCTCGCTGGAGGAGCGGCAGGAGCTGCTGGGAGGAGGAGAGAGAGGGGCAGAGGAGGAGGAGGAGGGAGGGGGGAGGGAGGAGGGGCATCACAGAGGCTCGGTCTTGATTGGCGGAGGGCGGCAGAGGAACAGCGGGCTATTGGAGGACGAGGATATGGAGTGCGTGACGAGTTTGTAGGGGTCGGCTCGACGGATTTGATTGGCCGACCGGCCCCTCTGACATCATCATCAGAGACTGACACTTGTCAGCACTGGGTGACAACGCCGTGGCTGGCTCTGTCTGTCCCCAACCCTCACACACACACACACACACACACACACACATTGTCTGCCTCTCTGCCAGATGTAACCTTTCTGGACAATGGCGGCCAGTGACACAAACTTAAATACCTGACCTGATTATGATGATTTTATTGGTTTATATGGGTGTGTGTGTTTGAATGTTTGGGAGTTTGCGTAGTACAGTATATCATACTATACACTATATGAGTGTATGCTTGTATGTGTGTGATCTATGATTCTCTCTATTTGTGTGTGTACGTGTGTGCTTGTGTGTGTGTGTTCTCCACACGTGTCTGAGTGTGTCTCTAAAGTGCCTCACAGTTTTATCATGTCCTCAAAGTGTGAAGAGCAGAGTAGTGGAGTGAAGCAAAAAAGACGAGAGAAAAGAGAGTTAAAGGAAAAATAGAACGGAAAAAACAGAAGCAGGAAGTCTGATTGTTTTTGGAGTTTGGAGAAACATGGTGTGTTTATTGTTTTCATTTCTTACTGTATGTCTACCTTGGTTTTGTTATTGTTGTTTGTCTGGCCGCCATGGAAGCCGGGTAGGGGACAGCAGACCAGCTTCGAGGGGGGGTCAGTTAAGGATTCAATTCTGACCACACCCACTCGAGGTCAAAGGTCAACTCCTCTTTCTTGGTTCACTGATGATGAAGCGCTGTATTGAGTAAACAGGGGCAAGGAAAACCCTGTTTGAAATCTCATTTCTCCTCCTCTTCCAAAGCTGGGAACCTTGGAGCACAGCCCTGCCAGCCTGGGGGTAGGCTTAAGCTGACAGACCGCCCCTAGCCAAGGGGGGAAGGATTTGAGGGACGGACCAGCAGCCACAACAGGGCTGCTGTAGGGGGCCACTGACAGAGACACTTTCTGGCCAACGGGAAGCCGGCCAGCTCTTCATCTGCTGGCCGATAAGAAGCCGGCGAGAGACAAACTAACCTCGTCAGTCACCTTGACCCGGCTTCGCCTCCTGCACCACTTTTTCTCCGCTGGCCACGCCCACTTCCTGCACCAAACAGGAAGTGGGAGGAGCATTTGGTGGCTAAGTAGAGACAGCGAGCCCCCTTTTCTGCCTCATACCTCGCCGTTCCTCACTCCTCCCTCTCTCCTTCCTCCCTCATCTTTGGTTATTCCACCCATCCCTCTCCTTCCATCGCTGGGTTGAGTTCATTTTTGCTTTTCAGCCCTCCGGGAGGCGTGCGTTGAACAGGCGAAAGAGACGGAGGGTGGAGGACAGAAGGGGTGTAACAGATTGAAAGAAAAAAAAAGACTCCGGACACAGATCTACAGAGGATCTGTCCGTCAATCAACCTCAGTTCCTTCTCCAAGACCCTCCTCTTCCTCTCAGCGTGGAATCCTATTGGATAACAACCACACACTCTCTCTACAGACCACGCCCACTATGTATTTAACAGTTCAGTATTGTGCAAAACTGGCTAGCCATGACTATTTTGTTTTATATTCATGATGTTATTGGTTTAATTTATCCTTGATTTGTTTGCACAATCGGGGTGCTGGTCCTATAAATGTATTTTTGCTCGGTTTATTTTAGGAGAATTTTAAGAAGTTTTAAGTATCGAAGCCTGTGCGAGCAGGGCGTAGTGTTTGCGTGCGAGTGTGTATACTATATTTGTGTGTGCGTGTGTGTATGTGTGTGTGTCTGCGTTTTAGTACAGGATGTATGTATGAGCGTGTGAGATAGTGTGTGTATCTAAAAGGGGGTCTCTCTCTCTATCAGTATGCACCTTTTACAGATTGTATCTATTTATTTATTTATTTTTCCCAGAAGAGAAAAAAATGTGTGTGTGAGCGTGTGCGTTTGTACGTGTGTATGCCTGTATTTGAGTGCGTGGGGAATTACGTATTCTAAAAAGCAGATTTTAAGCCTAGACAGTAAATTAAGGTAGCATTATAAGTATGGTGTTGTGTGTGTGTGCGTGTGTGTGTGAGTGCGTGCGTGCCTGCATGTGTGTGTGTGTGTGTGTGCGTGATAATGGGCCTCCTTAACACAGGGTTACCATGGACAGGCATGCTTCCAAAGCTTTGTGTTTCCTTTAGCACGGTTTTTACTTTTTAGCCAAGCTGCAAAGTCAAAAACCACTCTATCTTCAAACATCAGTTATCACAGGAAAGTATCTTCTTTTGTCTCTATTTAGAAGTAGAGTTAGGCATAAGGTCTCCAGTGAGGTTGCGGCGGTTTACAGTGGTGATGAGTTTCGGCGTTGCAGCTCGGCCAGAAGGTAACAAGCCTTTGGCAACTGCTGCTTCTTTTTCTTTATGGCGGATGGTCGCTCTGAGTGGTAGAAATACCAAGGTCACACTGCCATAGTGACGCTTCGTGAATGAGTCGGAGGGTGGCGCCCTGATCTACAAGCTCGGCTACAACACACTGTACGCACATGATTTCACCATTTAGTCGCAGTTCAAACTTCAAATGACCTATTAGGGCTGGTGGACAGACACTTTAAGACTTGACTGAAATAAATCTCTCTGTCTGAGGTCTGCTCACATCACAAAATTGTTTTGATTTATTATCATAGTTGAAGCTAAACTGTAAGGATTTCTTGGAAGATTACTTCAAGTTGACAAAGACAGACATTGAGGATGTATGTTGAGAGTGTGTGTTTGGTTTATGTGGTAAATAAACCACAACACAGATATTCCAGTTATAATTCTATTTAATAACATCTACCTGAAAACCTAACTGACATGTTATTCCTGCGATTGTCCCCCTTTTCATCAATATGTGACTCATTCATGTTTGCAAATTTTCATGAAATTGTCCAGGATCGTAGGAATAACGTGAGCTTGAGTTTTGCTGTAGACATTTCCCAGCGCCGGGTCACGGCTGTACACAGGTCCATGGAGTATAGACTCCTGTTTTTTGGGGTATTTAGAGTGCACTCACCAGTCAGACCAATTACCTCTGTAAGATGGTGGCTCACAGTCGGCCCACCTCCACCTCCACCTCCCCACAGCAGCATACCACTGCACCACTTCTTTCCTCAGTCCGCTGCAAGGCGAGAAAGAAGACCCAGTTTCAGTCTAAACATTTAAAGAGCACCCACTCTTGGGAATAGCAGTAGTTTTCAAACATTGAAAATTCTTTTGTAGTTGTGAAATGGGTGAATTCAGCTCACTGAGCCCGAAGGTACGGCACATTCCCTGCATGTGATATCATTTGTCAGCTTATGTCTAGCTTGTGTTATTACATTTCTGAGGGGAGTAATGGCTGATGATTGACAAGATATGATAATTATTTGGTGAATGTGATAAATTATTCGATATAGATCACAAAACTATGAGCTTAGAGGGAACTGAAGACCTGGACACTCCCCTGGTGTGATTTTTTTTCTTTCTTTTCTCTTTCTTTTGTTTTTTTTGGTAGATATGGCTTCCAAATAGATTTCTGACAATTTTTGTTTGATCTTTGCTCTCCATTATAATGATAAAAACTACCATGTGGACTCACTTAGGACAAGGTATGGCCACACTATATATATTCAAATATACCTGCCATAGCCAAGGTGTGGTACTCAGGCCTCAGTACATTACACAGCTGTTTCACTTTGATGTTGCATCTTCCCTAAAAACCATTCACTTGGTCCTGATGACATCACTACCACATCATTGATAGCAATGCTCAATGGCCAAATTTATCAAAAGTGTTTTATGGGATTTTATACTGAAATCTTTCAATTCAACTCTTATAGATGTCATGTGACACGTGACATAATATTAGCCATTGAAATTGTTTTGAAAGTGATTGTTGCCTACCAATCACAGTCAGCCAAGTCAACTGAACTGAGTTCTGTAAGAAAGTCAATTTATGCCCTTATAAAGTAAAGAAACAACTTTTTTAATAACCTTCTGTCTCATTTGTTAGTATGAAAAGAATCCACGTGTTATTGCTATGGCCTTGCACCGTTTTTGAGAATGAACTCTCTCTAGAATCTAAATTTAAAATCACTGAAACGCTCTGGATTCCAATCCAGAGACGCTGTCACATCAAAACACCCACTAGTTTTCACTTTCATCTCCCGTTCACAGGGCTAAATACAAAGCTGTTGTTATTACACTACTACATTTTCAGCAGAGCAGGGTTTTGGCAGGGAAGGATATGCATGTACACACTGCCATACAGTGCATCCTGTGCCAGTAACAGACTTCTGACATTAATATGCAAACTACATGTGGACGTTGAGTGTATATTCAGTGGCAGTGCTATTGTTTTGTGGTCATGGTCACACTGCAGGCCCAAAAAACTGTGGTTTTTACATTTTAGTCTGTTATTTTTCTTTTCCAGGAACCTTTAACATCATAGAAAAAAACAAATGGTCAGCGTTTCTCCCTCAGTTACTCTAAAGTATAAGTCTACATTTTAAGAAGTCAGTTCCTCTCTCAGTATGGCAAAGGATATATTTGTGTCTGTGCAGTGCAGGATCTGGTTTCAGTGCTGATATAGGTCTAAGGTACTCATCATTGTTTCTACACTTTGTTGGTTTAGTCAGGATTGCCTCTCAAAGTTTAAGGAACCCAGACTTTAGAAGATAGGAGACCTTCTGAGCATTAACTTTCCAATTAGGCCTATTTAAACTGATTCACTAGATCCTAAATCCCAAGTCATAATTATAAACAGTAGCTCCAGCTAGGCACCTCCAGCCAGTGAGTGTTTCAACTTCCTACCAACCTATATTGTTGATCAACCCCAATATTGCAGCAAGTGTGACTAAAGTGATAGTCGATTGTTGTCAATTTCGACGATGATATGATATTACAGTTTCTTCAACATTGTATTTATTTCCATCACATGATGCTGTTTGAATCTCCCTATTTGCAGGAACCTAATATTTAATTGCTCTGATTACTCTGAACTTTGCCAGTGTGAAGTTAAGATGGGAAGCTTTCCACAAGGTCGTATAGCAGATGGACTTTCTCAACAGTAAATTTGCCATCAAGGCTTTAAGATACATAACTGATGCTCATGAAAACATTCATAAACGTTTTACTGAAGTTATTGTTACCACAACATTAAGACCCATTATCACCTCCAACCCTCAGAGAGTACAAAGCTGGTGAATAAGATAAATAACACACACACACACACACACACACACACACACACACACACACACACACACACTTACAAACATACAACACTACTTTCAGTTTATATCCTTTTCTTGTGTGTCACAGCTCCAGTTTGCAGACAGTTTGTGGCAGTTATTTGTTGTCCTTGCTAGTAAGGACAACTTACAACTTAATTACTTTGGGGATGCAGAATTGCGCATGTGAAAGCAACTCATACAGACAGGACACTACACACACACACACACACACACAAAGAGTAACCCTTTCAGTGTATGCATATCAGAGGTGCCAACCCAGGTTTAGCTGTGCGATCATACTGTGAGGCTCTGTGGTTTTTCAAAGATGCTGGTGAGAGATTCGGAGGCCTGTGGCGCCCCTGTGCGGAGTGGAGCAACATTGCAGTTTCTTTATGCTCTGTAGGTTAGCATGGACTGTGAGGTGTTGTAGTATATTATGGTGTGAGTGGGTGTGTTTCCTGCATCCCCACAAGATATGCAAAAACAATGCAATAACTATGACTGTATACAAGGTTCCTGAAGTAAATATAATACTTGTGAAAAGTGAAAAAAAATAATAAAGATCTGTTTTTTTTTTTTTATTTCTGTTTGTTTTTAAAAGTAAACTCAGTGGTTTCAGCCCCAGTGAAACCTAACATACTTGAAACCAGGTGCATTGCAGTGCAGTACAGTAAAGATGTATTTATTTATCTCTCGTGCCAGAGTGTTGGATCTACATGGACAGTCAAAAATGTGAATTGAGACAGTGAGCTGAAATTGGTGTTTTTGCTTCTTACGACTTGAGACAGCAGCAAAAACGACTAACTTCAACTCCCTGCCCCAGCACTTATTGGCTGTATCTATTTCTCTCTTGTTTATTTCGAGTTACAGTTTTCTAAATGGATTGAGCTACCTGGGTGTACCATCAGTATTGCATGAGGTTCACATTTTGACATTTCAGTGTGCCAAGTTTTGCGGTTGTTTTGATCGTTTTTTATCAGGTAAAGTATCATATCACATTTTGACATTATGACAGAGTAGCTGTTTCTATTTTAGTGTATATAACAACTTTATTGCTTATCTAGGGAAAGCATTTTGACTGTGGGCAGCAGTGGCAGAGCTTTGGAAGATGATTTTGCATATCTTGTGTCCATGTGGCTCTTGGTTTATGATCTGACTTTTGACCCTGAGCGGCACAACATCAAACTGTTTTTTATTCCCCTGCTACGCCAGCTGTGTCACAAAGGGTTACAAATCAGATTTTCTTTCCCTCCCTACATGCAGCCATAGTCTCTCTTTAGCCTTTCCTCATTTTCTCTTCAACTTCTACCCTTTCCTCTTCCTGACATGGGCAAGACAGACCAATGGGAATGATTTGTATGTAATGGACAGGATTGAATTACTCATAATTATAAGTGTAATGTCTGTTATAATGCAGTTATGTAGAGTACACTCACTTACCAGCTGATCAGCTCAATGACAATTGACTTACACACGTTTGTGAATCCTCATCCAGTCCCTACCACATAGTTTCTGTAAACCAGATAAGCATTTATATTTTATTATTGTTAGCCTACTATGTTAGCCATGCTAACACATTTGGCTGTCTCCGCTGCCAACAGACTGCAAACTGGTAGGAACTGATAACTTTGCATTGCGACTAGGTGTTAATAGAAACTGATAGCAATGCTAGGCAGTTAGCACTCTTATGGGCCATGTGAATCTACACACACTTTCTCGGCATGTGTTGATGCTCAGATTACATATAACTCACTACCATCCTAAACAGAGCATGAAACTAATTTAAATCTTTTGACACCCAGCTACAGTGGCTCATGCACTCTGAGTTTCAGTGGATTTAAAGTCTAAATTCAGTTTGTAATATTGACACAACTGGGCTTTGCCCTCTGAAACTCATCAGCTGCAATTGTAACTGACCCAAATTTAGCCGGTGCCTTGTGCTAATTTCAAACCTTGGTCATATTGCCACACCCAGGAGTCCAGTAGTGTTTCAGTTTGAAGCAGAGCTAGAGAACAAAGGCCTGATTTCTGTGTGACCGATTTCTGTCGGACGACAATCTAGTTGGCGGTTGAGGACAATGTGTTTCTGGGAGGAACAGAGCGGCTTTTTGGATTGTGTAAGGATCTTGGATGTGACGAGGTAGATGGATCCTAGAATGTTTTTTTGGGGGGTCGTTCAAGGTTTTTGATGGTGTTTGGCTTTCAGGGTGGTATAAGTTCTGAGGTGGTGAATTATGTATCCAAGTAACTGATAATGTTTTATGTGCATGGGTTTCACTCTCCAAGGGTAAAAAGTATTGGTCCTATGTGAATGATAATATCTTTTGTCTCACCACTAGCCGATGATTGTATATTTTTATATACCGTATATAGCAAAATATATATGAATATATAGTATTTAATCCACAGAATGTTAGGATAAGGAAAAGGCAGGACACTTCTTTGGGAATGTATTTAGTGAAATGAAAATATGTTATGACTATAAGTCAATATGAATTTATTGAACCCACTTGATGTCCCACTTTACTGACTATATTTTTGGCCAAAAAGGACCAACAGGGAATATTGTAGTGACATTGACTGAGGAGGAGACATTGGATAATTTAGCTGATGGCATGTAACAGATGAGCTTGTAGGACTTTTCACAGACAGGCTTTCCAGTCCTTAAAATATGGCTTGGCTGGTCAGAACTGGCTTTTCCAAAAATCCAACCAGAATAATAGAAAGCATTCTCCCTGGTGTATCTTGTCTTATGTGGTGTATCATTATGATGATCGTTGTTCAGTTTTTGAAAGGACTGCTTTGGCACAGCTAGAGATGGTTGTGGATGTCTAGTTTATGAGAGAGTCTGCTCTATCCATTCCACTCCTGTTGTTATGTTACCAAACATAGAAAACAATAGAGTCTCCAGATTCTGGTTGATAATCTGCCAGTTTACCAGCCACCAGCCAAATAATGGTAAGAGGGTGTTCATGTCCCACCTTGATTGCCGCTGTTCAGTTTTAAGCAACAGAGAGATCTTAGTTCTAACAAGCTATAGCAAAAGCTGCATATCAAAAGAAACTGAAACTACGCATAGATTTATGAATTGTTTTGTGTTTTGTGAGTCGGTGGAGAGAAGTTTAACTACCAGCAACCTATCAGTGCAGGTCAGAGGCTGGACATTGTCTAATTGTAGCACTGAGAGACTTCTTCGTCTCTCTTTCACTAGTCCTACATCAGTGATACACACACACACACACACACACACACACACACATATACACATATACACATTCACAAACACACACACGCACATGTTGTTTGGGAGCTACTAAAGACATCTAACCAAAAATTCAACCTATGAAGGACTAGATCTCTCTATGCTTTGAGCCATGTAAATCATGTAGCTTCTACTTTTTCTTCCAAAAAAGGATTTGGATGACTTGAACTACATCGTTTTAGAGAATTCCTGATTGGGCGCAGACAGGGAAGTAGTAGCTGGGCAGCTGGCCAATTAAGTAGATAAATTCTTCAGCATTGAGACCCAAGTTGATTTTGTCAGGCTGCATTTACGCTGCAGGCTCAAATCTGATTTTCTTCTGCTATATGGCAACTTAGTTGAATCTCAACAGCATCAAATTAAATTCCATGTGTTTTTCCATGTTTATACAGCAATGAGAGGATCAAATCATTGTTTTATCAGATAGATTTACAAATGGGATGGCAAATCTCATCAGAAGCCCTTTGTGGCACAAATCGGATCTTTTTATGGATATCTGAACAGGTTAAATTCATATTCCATGTGATTTCATCTTTACAATAAGAGGATCACATCTGAGCCACAAAGGGATAAAAACTCTGATTTTATGTCTGTGTGGAAGAAATAAGATTTGAGCTGCTCAGTATACACTCTCAAAAAGCATGTTGTTTTCAACACATTGTAACACACATTTACATGTGTTATTAACATTTGTTGTATTAAAAAGGAACAGAATTGTGTGTTTTCCTAAACTAGACAGCAGGATGTGTTGAAAGTGTCTCATCCTTTTTTAAGAGTGCAACTGAAGCATCACAGACTGAGAGCAGGCAGGTTGGCAGGAGTCTTGTTATTTTTCCTGTCCAGGTCGGATCACTCAAAGATTTCCTCATGTAGATCTACCATAGTTGCAACAGATGTATGTTATATTTTCTTGTAAAGTGAATTGTTTGTCGATCATCGTTTGATCCTGACAGAAATATTTTAAGATGACTATTTTGAATATAGATTTTATTTTCTTTTTTTCTAGGTAAAATCAGCATAGCCTGTTGTAGGACTCTAATTAAAGATATGAATTCCCTTTTCTGGAGAAACAAGAGCGCATCACCTCTTTGTTTTGCTGATGTACAGATATTATTTTGACGTTGACGTGTTATCGACGCTGACGAATGCATTTCAGAAATGGAAAAGGAAGTGTAAGAGGGAATCAATTATAAAAAATAAGAATACTAGAAATGTTTTCTATTTTAGATATTCTATATAGAAAAACTATATCGACATTATAAGATATCAAATGACAATTTGGAGTTGGATACTGCAGCCTGTAGGATGATTAACATTCAAAGAAATGATTTTCTTTTTTAAGGAAGATGCCCTGATCAGGTTTCTAGGTGCCATGCTGTGAGTTGTATTAAACTCTACATGCACTGGCGTTTTCTATTTTAGGACCAGAGGACAAAAGCCTCACTGGTTTTACCATCAGCTGAATGCTTCCCTGCAGTTTACAGTTCACTATTGATAAGTTTCCTTTGCATGCAGATTTGCCTTTGTTTGTGTTAACAGAAGTAACAGAACACATGCAATGGGATTACAATAATCTAACTACAAGATGAAAGTGACTGTGGTTCGTACATTTCATAACAGAGAGACACATTACAGATACTTTTGGAAAATGAGGCATTTACTAGCTGGATTATGATCAGGTAACCAGGCGATAGATTGTGAGATGATGGATAAAAGTTTTGTTGTATTATCAGTAATCGTTGTTGACAACAAATACACCATGAACACATACACAATTATTCCATTTACAGTCTGTAAATTGGAATAAATTGTTTGACATCATATCGTATGGATTTTAGAGGCAAAGTCATTCAAATGTCACTGAAAGTAATTCGATTAAGTCGTGAAGTTTGTGTAATCCTGTGGATTATGCTACTGATTACTATTATAAAATGGTGATCAGTAATACGATATGTTTTGAATGTAGCCTTGCCAATCCTTTGCATAAAGTACTGTACTTACTTTGCTGAAGTACTGGTTCATCGCAACACAGACTTCCTATAGGATGTTCATGCATGGAAAGTTCCATTGATGCATGCAAAGTCTTCACTCCTCACCTTTGAACTCTTGGGAAGATTTGATTTGCTCACTGCAGAGACTGCTGGTGTTGAACAGAAGGGGATAAAAGGGGCGACACTTCCCCCTCCATCCATTTTCAACACAAAAATATATTTTACATCCCCTCTGATAACTATCAAATTAATCTCCCTTTTTATATTTGAACAAATTTTCCCAGGGTGGTGAGCCCAGAAATGAACCACATAGATGAGATGCACTTGTCCAATAGGTACATAGATATAGAAATAACAGATAGGATAGCTAGATTAAAAACCCACCCATTGTGTAGCAGCACCTACAGCAGCACCTCTCTATGTGAACATTCAGGACGACTGTTAGTTTTGTCATGCCTTCTATTTATCACTCATTCTTCATCATTATCACTGATATGCAGAGGCGGCAATATGAATCGAAACATGTAGAGGAGATCCCCGTTTGCACATATAAGAATACCACAAGTTGGACGCATAGATCTTTGGCTCTCTTTGCCCACAGCTTGTCGATTAGCCATTGAGGAAAGGAGTTTGATCACTGCAGTGTCAGCAGTCCTGTTGCTAAGGACCTGGTGATTCTATACCAGCTAGAGTTTCTAATGTTTGGCAGCATCCCGCCATTGCTGCGTATCCTCAGCCAACACTTCTTAGTTGTAGAGATGTTGCAGCATCTGTGGTACGAACTCTCCATCAGTGGTTCTGGCTTTACCAACTCAGCGGCTCGTCCTCCATTTTCAGTACTTTCTGCTTGGAGTGGACCGAACGTCTCTGTTTCCCTGCATCCGCTTCTTCCCTGTAGTTTTATTAAATAAGAGCTACTACATGTTGCACCATGAATGATAATTGTTACTAAGCTGTCGTCCCTCAAACAATAGGATGCTGTGTCATTCATATTAGCGTTCTACCATATCTGAAATAACCACACTAAATATGTGAAAGTTATATTTAGACTGTTGGTTTATGTTTGGACATGTTTCAGAGTCTTTAGCAGCCCTTTGTGGAAGAAGATTAGATGTTGGAGATCTAGCTAGCGTTCCAGCGATCTCGTTTTTGACTATGATTTCTACAGACGTGAAAGATCTGAATTGAACTCTTTGCCGGCACAAATCAGATCTCTGCATGGTCATCAAGACTGGGAAAAGTTGGATTCCAAGTGGTTTCTTTCTCGTTTAGACGGCCATGAGGAGATCACAGCCATGCCACAAAGAGTTCAAAACAAAGAGGTCTTGTATGTCTGTGTAAATGCAGCTTTAATGAATGAGTTGGCCCATTTCAGAGCATCAGACTCTTAGGTAAAGAGCGGTTGTTGTGCACACTGTCAGTGTTTCTTCCAAGACGTATTTCTTGCTGGTGTGGAAAGGCCTCTTCAACAACCTGCACGACACTAAAACTCTCCACTGAAACCAAGAGTAGACAATGTTTGATTCAACGGCAGGATACACAGCTCGTTGTGAAGGCTTTTGTGTTCCATACCGGGTAAACACACTGGTCAGTAGTGTCTTATGATCTTGTGCATGGTTTTAGTTCACTACTCATGCAAAGTGTTAAAGGGCCGCTGACAGGATAGAGCTGTTGTGTTGTTTGTTTGTTTTTTCCATTGGAGAAAAGTCTGTTAATCCTCAAGTTTATTTTTTGGAGAGAGATATTCACACAGAGACCAACAACCTATTTGTTGTAATATTAGTAGTGGCGCTACTGTTAAATGTAGTATTTAATAACAGCACTATTTATGGTCAAAAAATGAACTAGAGTGTGTTATTGTGCTTATGGTAGCTTTGGAGGCAGGTGGCCATTTTGTAACTGAGTTTGTTCATATAAGCCACTTCCCTTCCGCCATGTGAGGGATTCCATTGGTTCTGAGGTTGCTAAGTGACACTGGCCCAACCTCATTTGGTTTCCTCAGTTACCTTGTCTCCTTGGTGACGACTGCATGGTCTCACGGTTGACACACCTTTTCTTCTTCTTCTTCTTCTTCTTCTTCTCTTTCTTTTTCTAAAGGAAAATCCTTTCTTTTTCCGTTTGTTCATTCGTTTCATTTTAGATTTTAGAAAGGGAAAGAATACAAATGAAATAAATCAGAATATTAATTCAATCACTTTTCTACTCCTATTTTCAATAAAAAGTGAAATGAAAAACCAAACAAAAAGTTGATTTGTAAATAGGTGATGTACAGTTTGTATCTGTAACTTGTCAGTCTGTCATTGGTGACAGAGTCTGTCTTGCTTATAACGCACGCTACCAGTAAATAAAAAAGGAAAAAGTATATTTAGACTGTATGGTCCCTTGAAAGCAAGTTTTAAATTAATCTCTGATGTATATTCCTGTAACATTGCATTTTTATCTGAGGAATGATGTTATTAAAAAATTGCAAATAAATTGCATTTCCTACAGCTGTGGTTTTTGCTTCCCTTTTATGCCTGTAATCCATTAGAGGTTCTCTACCTGTGTAGATATTTCATGTCTGGGTGAGGGTTAATGTTAGGGTTGGGCTTAGAATCAGGTCAGGGTTAGGCTGGACATCGCGCCAGGCTGTACGTTTTTGCTCTTTTTGTAAGGAGACCATATGTTATTCTTTATGCTGTCAAATTTTAATTTGTCTTATTGATGTCATCTTGTGAACACGTATTCCTTTGCAGTGTTAAATAGCCTACAGCCCAGTAAAATCCTGTAGATTAAATATAAACATGGTTTAAAGGAATAGTTTGCTCAAAATTAAAAATTCGGTCATTATCTTCTTGTTAGTTCATCTTGTAAGTCTTATCTATTAGTTAGTCCATATAACACACAGGGAGGTTGCCACCACAACTCTGCAGCCTTCTCCAGAACAACTGAAGTCCGTGGGGTCTGTTTCTTTAGAGTTCCAAAAAGAGCAAAAAAATATCCATAAAACAACTCCATACAGCTTGTGCAGCATAATCCAAGTCTTAAGAAGCCAAACAATCATATTTTGCGTCAGATATTTACACCACTTACACCACTATTTAACTCTTCTTTAACTCTTCCTGTTCTGTTCATAGGCACACAGAGCCGGGCGGCCCTATACGCTCACTACGCAAGTTGCGTAGGGCCCCGCAAATTACGCAAGGGCCCCGCCTCCCCCTCGTGTCAAAGCGTGTGTCAATGTTTACAACTAAGATGAGAGGATGAAGCGGTACTATCCGTCTGGTCACGAAAATAGGAAAAAAAAACCACCATGACAGTGAATTGCGGGAACAGCAATCAGGTAAACTTGTGTTCTCTCCTCTCCAAGTTTGATGTCGGCAAATAACAGTAACGTTAAGTTGATGTGCTGCTTGCAGTGCATCTCTCTCTAGTCTGGCTGTCTTGCTAACCTGCAGTGCATCTCTTGGTCTGTCTGTGTCTTGTTTGCTTGCCAGCCACTTCCAGGGCTGTGTTCTGTGACTCTGTGCCTGACAAAAGTGAAAGTGAAATACATTTATTACGTTTGATAAAAGCTAACGGGCAACGGTGTTTATAGACTGCTGCTCAGAAAAGATAACCGCATCGCGCATGAACATAGCCTGGTATCCAGCCCCTATGAATCGCAGTTTTCAGCACTCTTTGAATTTGCATGGCGATTCATAAGGTATGAATAACTTATGATATACGTATGGTACCCTTATGAATCGCCATGCAAATTCCAAGAGTGCTGAAAACTGCGATTCATAGGGGCTGGATACCAGACTAGCATGAACATGCGTTCATATGCACCTGCACAAAATGAAACTCGCGCTTTCCAGTAGCAGCCTCTGTGGGGACCAGTCCAGACAGCTCCTCATGCAGGCTCTCACGGCTCTGCAGGCACAACAGGATGTGGTTATTAACTTTGAAACTGATCTGACGTCTCCACATGGGGACGGATCTAGAGAAATATTCATGGGGTGGCAAGAGGGTGGCATGGAGATTTTAAGGGGTGGCAGAAATATATATATGCTGATTTAATCGCAAACAATCATCAATATTTGCTTGGAAAAGCCTCCAAATGAAGATATTTTAACTCAAAAACATCACATTATTGTGGCACATGAGTAAAGCATTGAATAGAAATATCTAAAGGTAGCCTAAATTGTTTTATTTCCAAATCTTCAGACATTTTTCCAAATACAATGTGGCCATAACAGATCATTGATTTATATGCGTTAATTTACGTTTTTTAACGTGTTATTTCTAAATCTAATCTAAATTAATGCATTCAATTTGACAGCCCAAATAGATATAGATATAGATATATATACACAAAATCATTTCGTTTGTATTAATGGTTTTGGATGTTCCAAAACTAAAACCAATAAAAGGACAAGAAGAAAACCAATAAAAATGAGAGACTAAAAGTTAGGGCCACCTTTACTCCTCTCTGCAGCCTAAAAAACAGGCCAAAGCATGGGTAAAACCCATTGAATTTTCTATGTATGAAATGCACTATATAAAACAGCTGACTTGCCTTACCACAAAAGTGGGGGTGTTCATAAAGAAATAGTAATTTAAAACAAATTTCCTGCATTTCTACACCACCTAACCTCTTGGATTAAGTCAAGAAACAGCAACCCTGTATAATGTTAACCAAAAATGTTATGTTATATTACTAGATTTCAGCATTGAGGTGCTTACAGTCATGATTTTGCAAGGCACACTAACCTAAAAGTTTCAGAGCGACAGACAGAGCGTCCCCGTAACCATAGCAACTCACTCTCACTCCTGCCTGCGGGCGCACGGCGCGAGAGGAGAGGGAGCGATTACTCTGAGCACCATGCATGGGAATAAATAGATCTGTGTATATTTCTCGCTTTCCCCCGATGGTTTGAATAACTCTCTGCTGCACGGTGCTGCTCTGTCTCGTCTGTCCTGCTGTCAGTTTCCTTTTTTCGCTTCGCGACGTTATCAGTTATGAATTTGTTTTTCACTGCGTGAGAAAATGGACTTGTGGCGTGAGAGCGTGTGAAAAATGTAAATTGCGTGAGTCTCTCGGACAATGCGTGGGAGTTGGCAGCCCTGTGAACTCGCTTGACATTATTATGTATGAAACTGCCAATCAGATTTACTAACTCCTGGTAATACAGCTATCTGCTCATCAACCTCATTCTTTCACCGTATGGTCTGCCGACTGGACTGTCGTTATCTTCTTCTTCTTCCTGCCGTTACTGTTGTGTCACAGAAGGTCACAGATGAAGTCGCTCTGAATGCACGTTAACAGCTCCTGTTGGTTGCATGGATGTATTAAACTATGGATGAGGCATTCAAAGATGGCGGCCCATTCATTCCAATGAAAGTTGCTCACCCAGCGCATACCAAGCATGGATGTATTAAACTAATGGTTGGTTGGGGAGGGTTAGGAGTCTACGGGGAGCGTCATCTCTTGCTGCATTCACTTGCACTCGGACATTAGAGTTTCGCTCTTGTAAATTTCCGGCCAGCCACAACTTTTCATATATATATTTTTAATTAGATTGTCCAAAACTGGGGTGGCAGCTGGGGTGGCAAGGCATTTTTTGGGGGTGGCAGCTGCCACCCCATGCCACCCCGGTAGATCCGCCGCTGACAGTGAAGTCTGATGAGATATGATTCACAGGAGTCATTTGAGACAGCAGGAGAATGTGTGAGAGAGAACAGGGGCACGTTCAATCTAAATACGGTGTGCACCGTTTTGCTACGGTTTCCGGGTTGAACGTCATGTTTCATCGAAACAGTGTGAAACGGTGTGCAACGGGCTTTGAGGTACGTTGTCTCTCGTTTGGGGGGGGGTGTCAGAGGTGTTAGCCAATCAGCCAATCAGCCAATCAGCAGCGACGTGTATATAAACCCCGCCCATTAAAAAGGCAGTGCGTACAATGGATCCAACAAAAGTCCTTTACAAATGCGTCCGCTGCAGCTTGGTGTCTGCAACAACTGAACTAATTAGAAGACATGTTTGTATCTTTTGCTATTGTATGAACCATTGTGGAGTGACACTTTCATAAACTTTTCTACTCCACTCTACTCCTCTAAATATATAATGGTAAATATTGTGATCAGCAATAATGATAGGCCTAATACTTAGGCTAAAATAATTAGCTCATATAGGTCCTAACACAGTCTCGAAGGTAAGAAGTGGATTATCCTTCACCTGAAATGTTTGCCTTTTCATCCTGAAATGCAAGGCAAATGTTGGATCACTATAATTAGGAACCACAGTTTCCACTAACCCCTTCACTCCATTGGGATGTTTTCTGCTATTCTGGACGGCAAGGCCAGTGACTGTGACATCGAGCGTATTTTGTAGAATTCAACACATTTAAAGAACACAAAGAATGGCTTCCTCAGCTGTCATAGTTGCAATGCTTGCGTAACACAACAGGGTGTTCAACGCACCACCGTTTCCGTTTAATTAAATGTTTTGCTACGTTTTGTCGGGGCTGAACGCAGGGCTGGGTTGGGTTAGTTATTGACCATATATTAGATACACCCATAGACTTTGGCTTGAGGCTGAACAGGTTCTTTGTTCTAGATATTTCATGTCTGGGTGAGGGTTAATGTTGTGAAGAGGAAGAACAGAGGTGAGTAACTTTTCGTAATTTTCATCTCATTCACTTTCACTTCACTTTTTATCAGTTATTCGCCTTAATGCCAGTTTTCTAAATATCTGTTTTATTCATTTATTATTTTCAACCATTTTTCTAGCCAAACAGGTTGCTCAATAACAACAATTCAAGTGTAGTTTAGTCATAGTCATGCAGTTTACATATCCAGTGTGGTATGGTAATGCAGTTCAGGTTTACATGTTTTAGTGTAACTGTAGGCTATGCAACAGGTACAGAGCTGATGTGATGACTGAGGAAATGACAAGGCAGTAAACGATATGATACATTCTGTCACTGAAGTAATAGAGTGGCAGGAATGGAGGAAGTAGAAATTGTTTGTTCCTTTTGCTTGAAAGCCTGGTATTTTTTGTGTGATCAATGAAGTTATTTAATTAAACAATGTATAGGAGCCTTTCTCCAATTTTGTACCAAGACTGGATTTACACAGATACATCAAAATCTGATTTTTATTGTTCTTTGGCACAGGTGTGCTTTCCCTGCCTAAAAAAAAAAGTGATTCCTTGTTTTTCCCTGGTTAGACAGCCATGTGAAGTTCTGATCTGTACCCCAAAAAGTTTAAAATCACATTTTTTGTGCCTGTGTAAATCAAACCAAAAATTCTCCTACACACTCATCACCAATAGATGTATATATGTATGTTTTTAGCCTTGTTATTTTAAAATTTAAATGAAGGGGCGGGCCATCCATTTATAATGCACTGTATGCACACATACCTATTTTCATTATTGCATGAATGTAATGTCTGTCTGTCTGATCTGAATCAACCCATCCAGGTAGTTCCCATGATGACGTGGAGACAGCAGAGGAGGGTCTTCCTGGTCCTGGTTCTGCTGGTCTCTCTGATGGGAGTTGTAGTTTTCTTCACCCAGCAGCACTGGACAACAGATGAGCTGGTGAGTCACTGCAGTGGAACAGGGGAAAGGTGTATAGCAAGATTCAGGCAAATTAAAAGGCAAATTAACATTGATTATTGGAGGACAGTTACAGCTGGGGGGAGGAAAGTTCTTTAAGCAAAGTTTTGATCAAGCAAGAGAAAGTTGCAGTAGTGGCCCAACACACACTGATGCACATCTAATACAGGAATTGTATGTAGTGAGTAAATCACCTCAGTAATAACTTTTACTGTTCATAATATACAGACATGATCCTATTTGAGGTTTTATGTTTCATTGTCACAAATAATGGTTCAAAAGTGGGTAGTAGACCACAGTTCATTGGTGTGCCGCCACCTTGGACCAAGAGCGATTTTGAGTCCTAAAACCCAGTAGTGAGTAAGCATTTTTGAGCCGTGGGTTCCCTAGGCTGAAAAGTTATTACGATTTGAATGGGGTTGTGGTTAAAAGCCTGAAAATAAGGTCTGTGGTTAAGACAAGCTTAAGAAAGATTTAACATTTCGGTCTGTGAGATAAAATAAACCATTAAACATCCCATTCGTGAATTTTGAAGGTTTTATGCGCCCTAATACAGTAAGCTGCTAACAAATGGCTAACTGTCTTAGAAATTGAACTACAATGGGTTTGTCACACAATAACACGTCATAAAGCAGAATATAGAGATTTATATCTTTTTACAATAGTAGTTTTTTAAACTGTAGGTTTTTGAATTTGCTATGCTAGCTTGCCTGAAGCTGAAGCTTTGAGTGTTTGTGATGTTGGAGGAATGCAACCTCTGCTGTAGTTTATTTTTTTCACAGGTTAGCCTAGCATTAGCTTTTTACTAACATGGATTACAATTATGCTTTAAAATTCATGAAAGCAGTGTTGATTTGTCAAAAATATCTCATATAACAAAATGTATGACAAGACATTGACAAGACAGGCCTGCGTTAAACACAGAGCTTATTTTTGACATCAGTCCAAAACAACATTCAAAAACCTGCTCAACCTGTTATAGTGCAGCTGCTGCCAGCCATAACTTCCATCTTGTGTTAATTACTTGTGGTTAGTGGCAGAGATTGACAGACTTGACTTTCGTGTTATTCCTGATGGTGGAGGTGACAGCATTTTCACAATAGAGGAGTAAGCTAATTAACCACAGCAGAGATCTAATAAGCGTGTTGTGGGTTTGAATCAACCCCCCCTCTCTCTCCCTCGTAGTCTCAGTGCCTCCTCCCTCTGTTCTCCCTCTAGGTGAGTCGAAGCCTCCAGTCCGGGGAGCGGTGTGGTGTGAAGGTCGGCTCCCACCCCTTCACCCCCGTTCACGGCTCCAAAACATCACTGCTCAACGCCTTCCTTGAGCACCGGGCGGCCAAGGCCAGCGTCCGCCTGCTCGCCATCGTGTGGCGGGAAGAGGACAATAAGCGGAGTCGCTGCATCTTCTGCTGCCATAACGATGGCCGTCTGGTTACCGTGGCAGCAGAACGTAACACCCACCCCTCCCACTACTTCTTCCCCTACTGCACAGGAGACTTTCTGTGTCAGATACCTGACGGCTGCCGACCCAGGTACCACACACTCTCAGTTGACCTTTTTGAATACGAGCTACCTGGTGACCTGCTACACTGTCGGAAACACATTTCTGTACTGGCTCTGTGATGGAAAGACAAGCTTTAAACAAATTATTAATGTGAGATCCTACACCATGTAGTCTAGCTCTTAGTCTTCTAATGTACAGCAGGCATAACAGTAAATGCTGGCAGTAGAATAAGTGCATAAGAGGTGGAAAACGTACTCAAATCCAGCCAAATCAGCCATCTGCTATTGGCTGGTCTTTGAGCCAGGTGATGTCACCACCTGTTTACTCTATAGGAAGTGACATCACCTGGCACAAAGACCAGCCAATAGCAGAAGGCCAGTTCACTACCCTACTTTTCACCATTAGGTGTCAGGCTTCACTGACACTGAAAAATGCTTCATTAAAAGTAAAAGTTCTGCATTCAATAATTTACTTAGGTAAAAGTATAGAAGTATTAGCAGTAAAATGTACTGTCGTAGTGGATTTTGTTCTCTCTTCCACTTCAGGTTTGAGGAGCTGAACACAGAATGCATGAGAATTTCCTTTGCTTTATTCTTCAGATAACAGAGTACACGATACAACTGATATGTGAAGGGTCTCACCAAGAATTCTCATCTGCAGGTTATTTTCTATCTTCTAACCCTCCTTCACACAATGCTCCACCTAGAAGGATAGTCTGCTTCCAAACTTTACCTAATGTGGCTCTCTAATTGGTCTAACTGTCGGAATATGGTCAGTGCGTCAATCCAGCTATTGCTGACGGAAAGCACCTGCTGTTTTGTACCTCAAGGCCGAAACTAGGAGTCTTCCTCCCTAATTCCTGGATCATTCTATCCTTGATATGAATGCTCTTCTTATTATTCCCATATCCCATTATTCTCGCTTTCTGTCTGTGAGAAACTTACTGGCATGAGCTGGTATCAAAGGCCTCTTTCTCTCCACTCTCTTCTTACTGTGCATAGTACATGTATGTGTGTTATGCATTGACTATAAAGATAACATTATTTCCTTCAACAGTACTTAAGTATCAAACGTAAAAGTACTCATTGTGAAGAACAGTCCCTTTTAGAGTGTTAAATTATTGATGCATTAAGCTGTGAGAAGTGTTTTAATGCTGTAGATCTAACTACACCATATACTGTTTGGGAGTTTAAACTCTTAACAATGCATCATATTTTATGAGCTTATTGTATGTTTTGCATGTAAAACCTTATTCTGCAAAGTAACTAGTAACTACAGCCATCAGATAAATGTAGTAGTGGAGTAAAAAAGTACAGTATTTCCTTCTGAAATGTAGTTTAATAAAAGTATAAAGACTCACAAAATGGAAATACTCAAGCAAAGTGCCAGTACCTCAAAATTGTACTTAAGTACAGTACTTGAGTAAATGTACTTAGTTACTTTCCACCTCTGCTTATATGTGGATGAACTATTGACATTGTTCCCCATGAACCCCTCAACCAGCGTATGTGAATGTGTGTATGTATATGTATATGTATATGTATATGTATATGTATATGTATATGTATATGTGGGTGTGGATGGGCGATAACAGTGGTGAAGTGTCAAGATATCCTGGATAAATCACTCTTATCTTCAAGAGCAGGAAATGTAAGAAAAGATAAAAACATTGTGTGTGACGTGGGTGTGTGGCGTTTTCGTCTACCTCTATTTATCCAGGTTAGGTTGACAAAGAACACATTGTGCTTTTTAGTAAAGCCGTACAGTGTTACAGTTACACATGCGCACCTTAGAGATAACCAGTACATGATTGATTGATTGATTACAGTTAAAGTAGTTTGTCACATAGAATCCACTGAAACATATCTCAAATCTTTTATAAAAGTTGGGGGTTCAGCATCTAGATAGCCTAGTACAGTCATCCTCAAAGTCCGGACTCCGGTCCGGATCCGGACCGAACCACAACTGTCTCCGGACTCTGAGCAAATTATACTTTTCATATGTATTATTTGTATTATCTGCGAGACTTCGCCGCAACGCAACGAGTCAAAATTCTCCGCTTTCTCCACTGCAAGCAGCGCTGTCTGTGTGAGGACGTCTACTCTGCTTTGGTTTGGTCCAATCACATTCAGCGTCCCGTCATCTCCATGACAGCGGTGGGTCGCGGACGCGACGTCATACTGTAGAGCCGCACTTTTTTTTTCAAACTTTATTTTTACAAGAGAAGAGAACAAAGACCGGTGTAATGAAGTTGACAGCGCAGCTCGTTTCGTCAGCTGTTAGCTACTAGCCTAGATTTGGAACGTGAATCAATCTAAAATGGCGTGTTCAAAGGTGGCCAGCCTCCAGCAGTGAGTCTGCATTCTCAACAATGAACACGGTGAAGAACGAGTACCGCAGCCGACTCACCCATGAACACTTGCATCAGTGTCTCTGCCTGGCCATCACACCTTTTGTGCCAAAGTTCAAAGTCTTGGCAGCAGACCAAAGGTGCCACTTCTCTCATTAAGCAACAGTGTTTGACACAATGTACAATAGTTCTGGACTTATTTGGACTTTGATTCTTAGGATGGTTTGATTCACCTTTGGTGGCTGGGTGTGTGAACCGGGTTTGGGGGATGGGGATAATGGGGAAATGGTGATTTGTAGCTTTAATTTAATTTAATTTAACATGTAATTTTATATTTTATTTAATTTTATTTTATATATTTTATATAATTTAATTTTATATTATATATATTTTATATTTAATTTTATATTATTAATTTAATAATTTAATTATAATTCGCTAAAAGCTTGACTGACCTTAATAAACGGACCTTTGTCTAATTGAAAATTTTCTTTGTGGACCTTTAAGATTTGTATTTGAGTACCCCTGGCCTAGTAGGTGAAGAAAATAAACCCAGGAACATGGTCAACCAGTCAGGGTGTTTTGTGAGTTTAACAGGTGTCATTTGAAGGGCTACATATTGCTACAATTTATTTATGTGCAAACAAAGCAAAGTGCAGTAAATGTAACCAGTGATTGTTTTATTCAAATTCAGGTAAATTGATGTATTCAGTCACACTTAGCTAAAATCTATTTTTTAAACACTTGATCTTTTGCTTTTATTGCAACGCCATTTCCCTGTTTTCGTGTCTGTGAACCCATATCTAAGATGAGCATATTATAGAAATAATGTTTTCTGACGCTGAACTTAACAGGTACGCAGGGCTGCTGTCTGAAGGCATGGAGCAGAATGACATCACCGTCCTGCCTGTCCTGAACCAGGCTGAACGCCGCTCCAGTTTCCCTCTGAACTTCACTGTGTGCCTGTCCACCATGTTTAATCACTATGACAATGTGCTTCAGTTCATCCAGGTTAGTGATGCATATTATTATACATCACACTACATGATATAAAGTTGAGCAATAACTAGCTCTTTCTTTTATTTGATTTCATATTTCCAATTTGCAGCCATTTTGTTTTAGCCATTTGGTTTCCCTCCTAAGCATTTCGTTAAAATCAACCAAATAATTAGCCAAATAATTAGAATTTTTACATTTTTGTTTCCAGGCAATGGAGCTGTATCGCCTCCTAGGGGCTCAGAGGGTCATTGTCTATAAGAGCAGCTGCTCCCCTGCCATGGAGGAGGTGCTGCGTTACTACAGCAACCAGGTACAGTAACTATAGCAACCAGAGTAGCTGTTTAGTTTAGGGCTTGCTACGCCACATGTGACAGTGGACACACTGACATTTCCATTAATAATCACAACCAACCATAGTCTACAGAAAACCTCAATCATTGTGTTTGGAACCTCAAGATAGAAATAATTAATTATTAATTATTAAATAACTTATTCAACTTATTTAATAGCCAACAGGAACTTGGATAGATGTGTACACCAGAACCATTAAACTTATTGTCGGTAACCCATCTGTTACAGACATATTACCTAGTGAATAGACTGAACACCAACTGCTGTTTATGTTCAAGTTATTCAGAAACGAATTAGTCATAAAACGGAAGCTTTGAACAGGATATGATTGGGTGCTGACTTCACTGTGAGGAAGCCACACTGGTCTTATCTGTGACATCATTCAGCCAGGTTTCAGATTTTGCCTCAGCCAAGCAATAGTTACATCAGATCCTGTGTATTGGTAATAATCAAAGACTTAAGAGAAAATTGCAAGTTTAGTGCCATTTTATAATGCCTTCCAGTTCTTATGGCTCTGTGGCACATGTATTAAACTCAAGGCCTTGAGCTGGATGAGCCTGCTACAAATTTGGTCCTGCCCATGTGTTTGTGCATTGACTTCTGCTGGTGATCGAGGCTTTTTCTACTGTTGTGTCAGAGCATCAGCTAAACGGCCTTAATGTAATGTGAAACACCCTCCCAGGTGGGTCTGGTTGAGGTGCTGTCCTGGCCGATTGACACCCACTTCAAGGTGTCATCCAGCTGGCTGCCCTCCCTGTCGCCTGGTGACCTGCACTACTACGGCCAGATACCTGCCAACAATGACTGTGTGTACAGATACATGTACCAGACCAGATACCTGTTCATGCATGACGCAGACGAAGTCATACTGCCCACAGGTAGCTGTGTGTGTCTGTGTGTGTGACAGACAGACAAACACACACTGTGTTACACATAAGAGAGAGAGAGTGTGGGTGAGAGTGTGTTTGGGATAAAGATGGTGGTGTGCATAATAATACCATTGTAAATTATGTTATGTTATGTTATGTTATGTTATGTTATGTTGTATTATATTGTTGTATTGTCAGGTAGTGACAGCTGGGCAGAGCTGCTGTCCACACTGGAGAGCAAACATGGAGAAAACGTCAACTTCTACTTTGCCAACAACATCTTCCCTATTGAAGAAAAGGAGAAAGACAGCAGGTTAGGAAGAAAGGAGTGAATGTGTTACTGAGTGAATGAATTCATTACAACTTATAGTACAAGTTGTAGGTGACAAAAACGTCTCCCTCCAGCAAACAAAAGGAAGCAATGAAATAACAATAATAATCATAATCATCATCATCTGAAAGAAAAGGGAAAAAACAAGCATACAAACAAACAATCAGCTATAATTGGAGATTTGTGCTGTGACTCCCTAACACTCATATCTCCTTAAACCCCAAAACTCTGAAACCATATTGGACTCAACAAACCAACAAATTACCAATATTACAACATAAAGAGCGCAGAAACAAACAGAAAGAAAGGAGATTAAAAAACCTGCTGTACCCTTCAGGTTTGATGTAGCAGAGTGGGCGGGGCTTCCTGGGGTCAACTTTCTGCTCCATGTGCTGAAGGAGCCAGGTGACTCGGGCTACACCACAGGGAAGCTGGTGGTAAACCCCCGCAGCGTCCTGCAGATGGAGGTCCACGCCATCCAGCTGCACAACCCAGGAGGAGGCACAGTGAAGGTCAGGAGGAGGCTGGCAGGCTGTTTGCTTCTGATTTCATAGAGTCTGGGAACAAACAATGAAAATCACAAAGAAATTGCAGTGAAAAGTTTGGTTTTGACTGATTCTCTTCTCTGACAAAAGTGAGAAATGTGCGCCATCTAAAGGCATAAAGATGCATTTTCCATTTTGTATGAGGTGTGTGTGTGTGTGTGTATGTGTGTCTGTGTTTGTTCATTCAATATTTCATTTAGAATTGCTTATTTGGGTTTACTTGCTTTCTGTTTGATTTCATTATTTTCTTATTTCTTTCTTTTTACTTTCTTTCTTATTGCAGTAATTCATTTATTTCATTTTATTCTATAGATTGGCCCAGAACTGGGACAGCTTTACCACATGCGGCGGCGGAAGGACACTGCACTGAAGAGGAGTGATCTGGTCAGGGATGAGGGTCTGCTGAGGTTTGCCCCGCGATTGGTGGAACAAGTCAATGTTGCCCTGAGCAACATGAAGCTGCCCAGCAAAGACCTTTTGATCAGTGAACTGGAGGATGGGAATTGAATTGCTGGGACATTGCTGGGATATTTATTCATTTATTTTACACTGAACAATTTCTAATCAGTCTGAACACAAGCCAATATTGCTTTTCTGATGTTAAATCTCAGATAACATCCCTGCCCACAGCCGACTCTCAATCCAGCCACAACTTGTTTTCCAATTAGTTTCCAAGTTTCAAACCCACTTGTGGTCTGTCAAACTTCACAGAAAGCAGAGATCTGTCCACAAATGCAACATACACTGAATGTAGAAAACATTAGGGTCACTTCCTCTTTTCATGAAGTGCACTGATGAGGTGAATCCAGGTAAAAGCCACTATCCCTTATTGAAATCTATCACCTATCACCTACCTTAAATCTATTACCAATCACAAAGGAGGAGATGTAGATAAAGAGAAGCAGACGAGCTACAGAAGGATTTTTAAGCTTTGAGAAAAGTGAGATGTAGATTGTGCAAAAGGGGCTGCAACTCAATATCAGGAAGATGTAACTAATATTTTGTACATTCAGTGCATTTGTGCAATACAGGCATTGCATCTGTTATGCAAGAATTGCAAATATGTCTGTGATCTCAAACCGAGATCCCAGACAGCCTCACTATTGATAGTTGAACAGCTAGGTATGGTTCTACTTTTCTTCCATCAACCTCCTCCACATTGCCAGTCTGATTGACCAAATCCATCTAACAATTTGCTGATGATGTTGGAGTTTATCACTCAGCTTCAGGGAGATGCTGCAGATGTTGCAGATTCTGCAGATGCTGCAGATTACAGATGCTGCAATGAAAATCCAGACTTCCTAACCTGCCTAATTTTGAATGGTATTCATGGTGTTTTGCTCTGCGTCCACTTACTACCTGGTTGAATCCAGAGACTTGTGTGTCGTGGCGCCCCATTGAAGGACAATTAATATATCCTCATAATCTACCAAATTTGATATATTCCAACATACCCCATAAGATAGTGAAACGGGATTTTGGGCCAATTATATCATACCTTTTCACTGTGTGGCATAAAGTCCAGCAATTTGCTAAAATTTGCAACAAATTCTTTCGTCAATCTCCAGTTTTTCATAACTATTCTCTCTTGATAGATGGGAAGCCAATTTTCTTTCCACAGTGGGGTGTTAAAGGTGTTCATACTCTCCAAGACATTGTAGGGCAACAAGGTCGCCGTGAATTCCAAGATTTACAAATGTCCTATAATCTTCCGGGCACTTCTTTCTTTTTTTATCTACAGTTGCGTGCAGCAATGCGTGCTCAAGGTGTCCCATGGGGCACTGATTTGGAAACTCACCCCCTTCATTTGATACTTGGCACCAAAGGTAAAAACAATGGCATTGTCTCTGACCTTTATAAATTTATAACTGAATCCTCATATAAACCTTTGCCACTTAACAGACTCTTCCTCAGATCTGGATTGGCACACTATATGGTCAAATATATCCCTGTCATCCAGAAATCCAAACCATCAAATGATACACTATAAATTTATTCACAGGTCTTATCTTACACCTCAAAGATTACAACAAATGAAACTCAGAGCTAATCCATATTGCGACTTTTGTCCAGACAATACCATTGGCACTTTTCTTCATATGGTCTGGCAGTGCCCGGAGGTTAATAGATTTTGGGAAAATGTCTCAAGTATTATGTCTAGTATTATGGAGAGAGCCATCCCTCACTCACAGTGTCTGCTATTACTTAATGACACCTCCTCTTTGGAGCTAACTACAAATGATAGGCGCCACTTGTTAGCTGGTCTCACAGCTGCTAAAAGGATGGTAGCTTGCCGCTGGAAGCCACCACATGCACTGTCAGTGAGGGAATGGCTCTCTTCCTACCGGGATATTGCACAGCTGGAGCTTTCTACAGCATGATTACATTATGCTAAAACACAAAATATTATTTGCTGGTCAAAGCTACTAGAAAAAAATAGTGTT
>NW_027282019.1:0-8556 GCF_046629955.1 Centroberyx affinis | reverse complement strand
TGAATGAACAATAAAACTCTTAATATGAAAAAAAAAGATGTTAAAAAGGCCTTTCTATAAATAAATAAATAAATAAATAAATAAAAAAAATGATATTAATATGAAGGGTTTGCGATGTTTGGGAGGCTGTAATGTGGATGTGTCACCCAGTAATGCAATGGTGGGGCATAGGGGGACGCCGAGGCCTTCAGCCCCTTGTTCTCCTGCCTCCTTCCCTCCCTCCACAGTGTGTAGGATAAACTCGACATCTTGTTCTCCTCCCTCCCTCCCTCTCTCCTTCCCTCCCTCCCTCCACAGTGTGTAGGATAAACTCGACATCTTGTTCTCCTGCCTCCTTCCCTCCCTCCCTCCTTCCCTCCCTCTCTCCCTGCCTCCTTCCCTCCCTCCCTCCCTCTCTCATTCCCTCCCTCCCTCCACAGTGTGTAGGATAAACTCGACATCTTGTTCTCCTGCTCCTTCCCTCCCTCCTTCCCTCCCTCTCTCCCTCCCTCCTTCCCTCCCTCCCTCCACAGTGTGTAGGATAAACTCGACATTTTGTTCTCCTGCCTCCTTCCCTCCCTCCCTCCCTCCCTCCTTCCCTCCTCCCCTCCCTCCCTCCACAGTGTGTAGGATAAACTCGACATCTTGTTCTCCTTTGTTCCATTACATGAAGTTTGCTCTCAGATACAATCTAAACATTTACGTTTCAGTCGTTTATCTGACGCTCTGCTCATCCAGGAGTCAGTCCAGCCTGTCTTCTGTCACATGCAGCTCACACTCTCACTCTCCCCTCACTGTTATATATGCATATGTAGATATTTCAACTTTTTTAAGTACGTTTTCCTAGATCTGCACCTTTTTTCATTATGCACAAATCTCACATTGTCTTTGTGTCACTAAGTTCTGCTGCTGCTGTTTTGTACATACAGTTACTGCTTGTTGTAATGCACATTTTACCAAAACACAGGATTTGATGTTGTAATCCTTTGTGCCATGTATGGGATATTATGGAAACAACGCAGTGTTACAGTCAAGTCAAGTCTATTTGTATTTGTACAGCACATTTTCATACAAATGCAGCTCAAAGTGCTTTACAGTCATAAAAACAGTAAAAGAATACACAAATACACAAAGAAAATTCAAATTTCGGTAGAAATCTAATTAAACACACAGGAATATGTAAGATAGAAATAATAATAGAAATAATAACGACAGTAATAAGGTCGGACAGGCTGCAGTGTTGTGTCCCGGCAGCTGAGAGCTTCACATGCTTTAAGACGCTTGATGTTTAAAATATTTTAGTTTAGTTTAGTTTTAGTTTTTTTTTATTTGACAATTCACTTAAAAGGACAATTCCATGGCTGCAACACCAATGTTTCAACTTTCCGTCTCTTCCAACAGGTTTTCCAGTGGCGACCTCATCAACAATAAGAGCTTCCATCTGCTTAGAGATGCTGAAAGGCTGTTCTGTGTGGCTGAGAAAGACGAGCCCCGGTGCATGCTGGGTATTATTTGACTGTTGCGCCTCCTCTAAGCTGCTCTGGATCAGAGCGGCAGCTAGCTGCCCGTCTCACTCGCTTCTCTCAGGCAGAGCCAACAAGCTCTGTTTCCACCAAGTGATTGACAGGTGGGATGTTCCAGACTGCTGGTTTCTATGGTTACGGGGGCGGATTTTTTCTTTTTTGGATCGTCTTCAGACACCTTCACACACACACACACACACACACACACACACACACACACACACACATACACACACACCACCGGAGCTGGATGGAAAATTAGTCTTTTCTTTAATTTTTGCCTCTATCTCTACTTTCTTTTCTTCTTGCTTTCGCTAACCGATTCTTTCTTTCTTTCTTTCTTTCTTTCACCTTGTGCATGGAAAAAACACACACACACACACATCCATATTCATGAGTTACGCCTCTCTCTATTTAAGCCCTTGTGATGGCTGACTGGATGGATGACTGGCTAACTCTACTATTCCCTCTGTGTGTGTGTGTGTGTGTGTGTGTGTGTGTATGTGTGTGTGTGTGTGTGTGTGTGTGTGTGTGTGTGTATGTGTGTGTGTGCGTGCGTCCAGCCCACTCTCACCTCTGACCCCTGGAGGTTACTAAAGGTCAAAGGTCGCCTCAGAAAGACTTTCACTCGATTGTCTAACAGGTCTCTGAAAAGGAAAAATAGGGCGCTCTCTCTCTTTTAAATCTTTTCTCTTCCTTCTCTCATCTCATTCCTGTTTTCATTTTTTCTCATCAGGTTCTCTCTTTCTCTCCTTTTCTTAATTCCTCCCCCCTCTCTCTCTCTCTCTCTCTCTCTCTCTCTCTCTCTCTCTCTGTTGTCCTCGTTCCTCAGATTCTCCAGGTTTTGTCTCTCAGGCCGGAGGCTTCACTCTTAATTTCTGTCAGTTCATTTTTTTTTTATGCTTTTTTTTCCCCTTTAAGGTCTCGTCCAAATGTTTGACATCCAGTTTCATCATGCTCCCAGATCATATTGACTCATATTGGAGCTCATGTTACGGATGGGATTTGCCTCATTTATAGAAACCTCAAAGATCAATTCTAGTGTTGCGTAGGAACGTGTGTAGGCAGAAATCCACGCTCATTAATCTGCCCTCTGTCTGGATGTTAACGAGGTCGAGACCAGCTGACGGTCTGACAAGAACACATCTGAAAGACATAAAGCATAGTACAGTATGGTATGGTATGGTATAGAATAATGTAGTAATGTGTAGTGTAGATTACAATAGTATAGTGTAATGTAGCATAGTGTAATATAGTGTAGCGTAGCATAATGGATGTGGCATACAGCAACATGGCTAAGTACACTCAGAATTTGGTAGTGACACCCGAATTTATGAATGAGAGTGAATTCTCATCTGTCTGGTCACTCTGGAGCAGGGCGGAGTGAAATGACCGTTTACTTCAGACCAATATGGCGCCCATGGGTGCCTAACTTTGTGTAAATGTGGGAGGGCAAAATCTGAACAGGGTGGGGGGTCTGGGGGACCACCCCCAGAATTTTGTTTTGTTTTTAATACACCATTTCCTGCAATTTGACATATATATATTTTTATATACAGTATTTGGTTTGTATACTGTGATGCTTGATTCTCAATGCTACATTAAAGAACCCAATTCATTTAAAGAGATGCTATAAACACAGGAGAGCTGTCTGCAAAGGCTTCATTTATTTTTTTGGAAACTAACATAATTCATAGGCTATACTGCACAAAATGACAAATAAGACAGTTACATGAAAACATTATTAATTCATTTTGAATATCATTGTTCTTTTATATTCTCTAACACTATCCTTTTCCTTTGGCATCCTACCTGCTGTGCTGACACTGCTAACAGGAGGCTATCATCTTCAATCTGTTGAAATCATCTCACTTTAGCTTTAGATAGCTTGCCAAATGTTAAACATAGTTTCAGAGAGAAAGACAGAGACCTTCAGCACACAGAACACGACATGGAAAGTTAGCTAGCTAGACAAATGTAGGTCACATAACGTTTTGCCTTTCACCTCTGGTGGAGACACAGTTAAGGCCTTCAGAGAAAAACACCTGTGCTGTTTTTTTTTTACTTTTCTTTGCCCACAAATGTCGTTTCATTGTTCTAATAATTCTGCTGCTGTCACTTGATTCACGATCTCATCGTCTGTGGTATTGCAGACTATTGTTTAGCGCAGGTTGGATTATACCACTTGGGTTGGAAAGGGGGTGCAGCAATCCAAATGCAACTATGTAAATGCAGACAGAGCAGATATTTTACTTAGTCTTTAATTAAATATTAGATTGAACAGATTGAGAGATTGAAGATTAAATAGTCGATTTTTACTACATTTTGACTTTTAAAAAGTAAAGTGAAAAGTGGAGGGGCAAAAAGACAGTTTTGCCCCTCCAATTTCCAAGTGGAGGGGCATCTGCCTAACTTGCCTAATGGTGTAGGTGCCAGTGACGGCGGCTACCATTGCCTGTACTTCACTTGTGTATTTTCACTTTACTTCACATCAGTAACACAGTAACCAGAGGCGTCAATTTATCCATAAGATCATAAGACAGCGGCGTCATGTTCTCTTTTTCCACCACATGGACTTGATGCTTTTAACCGCAACTTTTGGGCCCAAGACCACAGAACAGGTAGGAACAACCTCAATGTTGAGGAAACAGACTGGATAGAAAATGTGAGAATGTCTCACAACACTTAACCTCTGTCTCTTCCAAAATAATGATGACAGTGTTAGGTAACGTAGTGAGTGTTGTGCCTTACGTCACGTAACAACCAGCTGTCCGGTCCGGTTCTGGTTCACACTACTGGACTAATCGAATCCGCTCTCTAATTCAGTATCAATACCTGAATTTTCAGGTAGACTAGTGAGTTTGGTTGTAGAATGCGGTTCTCTCCTTAATAACCGAACTGTGTGAACTGAACAGGATGAAGCTCCAATGAGGAGTGACAACTGTATTTAGTTGTGTGTGTACATAGCCACAGTGTAATGTAATGCAAGTTTAACAGCATACTGTGATGTAGCACCACAGAAGGTAGAGTGGCATAGTGTAGTAGAGCATGGTGTACTGAAGTTTAACAGCATAGTGTGATGTAGCACACAGAGGGGTAAAGATGAAGGGTCTGTGTGGTTCAGCTAAATGGTTACTGTGAGGTACTGAGTCTGATAATGAACCCAAACACTCTGCTTTAACCTCTGATCTGGAATAATCAGGTTACTGGACATACTCCATCAATCAATACACACAGCTGATCTAATTGACTCTCTCCCTGTGTGTGTGTGTGTGTGTGTGTGTGTGTGTGTGTGTGTGTGTGTGTGTGTGTGTAAAAATTCCCAAAGCCAAAACGCTAAAGGCTGCCTTGAAAAATCAAAGAGGGAGAGAGAATCTGCATTGCATTGTGGGACCCCTACTGCTGACATTATGGCTCTTAAAATACACACACACACACACACACACACACACACACACATACACACACAGAGTAAGATGTAGGTTGGGTGTCAACACACACTCAAGAATGGCATGAGAGATATGAAAGGAATGAGAGAGAGAGAGAGAGAGAGAGAGAGAGAAAGAGAGAGAGAGAGAGACAGACAGACAGACAGAGAGAGAAAGAGAGAGAGACAGACAGACAGAGAGAGAGAGAGACAGACAGACAGAGAGAGAGAGAGAGAGTAATTTAAAGCACCTTCATTTAAAATTTCTTCATTAGTTACAAATCAAGATGTTCAAAACATCATGCTGCCTTTACCATGAAGAAAACAACACACACACACACACACACAGACATACTTCAAAAAGAGAAAGAGAGAGAAAAGAAAGAGAGAGAAAAGTAAAAATGGAGAAAGAGAGTGGGGAGAAGGGGGAGTGAAGGAGAGAGAGAGGCCGAGAGAGAGGCCGAGAGGTGGGGGGGGGGGGTGGAGGCTTAGAAAGAGAGAGTTAAACTAGTTCAGCAGGACTGTAACCATAGAAGAGAGAGAAAGAGAAGGGGACCCCTGACCATGCTGATAATAGCAACACACACACACACACACACACACACACACACACACACACACTGTCAAGAGCACTGAATACCAATTTTGGTAATTTTATGTCATGAAGATGGTAGTAAAAGTGCGCATAAAAAAAGACGCTGTGTAGACTCTAATAACAATTATTTCTATTCTTCAAGAGAGAAACGGGACCGCAGCATGAATATGAAACTGTATTGCAAAGGCACCGTTCACCATGGAAACGTTTAATTACTGAAAGCAGCCTCTCTAATCTTTAAAGTAAATCGTTAAAGAAAACACTCACACATCAATACAACCAACACACAATAAAGAAATCACATAAAAAAGCTCACGCTGCTCGACATAATTTAAAAGGCAATATAGAGGTGGAGTGAAATGTCCATGCTAGTGGGGGGCGGGGGCGGGTCTATAAATCATTAAAAAAAAAATTGTTCAGGTGGATGATTTATGCGTACATGCAGATTCGGATGGCGCATAATACAGATATTTCAGTGAAACTCTTAAACTGTAGACAGAGTTAACACCAGCTCTCCCTCGTTGTCAGCAGGACTCGAACCTGCGGGGAAACCACAATGGATTTCTAGTCCATCACCTTAACCTCTCCTCCACGACACCTGAGACATGCAGTGTTCACATGAAATCAGCCAAATTTAAATTTTTCAGTTTTCACCACAGTAAAGGGGATTGTTTACTTGTTGGATTTTGCTGAAACTTGTGAGAATGATGCACCTCACCACTGTGTTCTCATGCTGTATTTTCAAAATGACCCTGAGCGGCCGGGGGCTACAGTTTGCACATCCGTGTGTCACACAAAACCTCAGACACCAATATCTGATTTGGACAAAGCTCGGGGAAATGACGCATCTCACCGCTGCATGCAGCGTTCAAAATAACTGACTGACCAAAGAGGAACTAGTCACAGCTCAAAACAAGGAGACATGTTTGTTACCGATCGGTAATAAGTGCTGGCAAATTCGTGTTCAGCCGTTAGCGGTTAGCCCGCTGCGGGCCGACGCCGCGTTCAAGTGATGTCAGGTCGGACTTTTCTCCCGGTCAGGAACACGTCACTCGGCCCTCTGAGTGGTTTGTGTTCACCTGCTTTATGGTCAGGAAATTGGAGAACGTTTCCTCAACTGTTCACAACGCATCGCCAGCGTTCTAGGCTAACGTTAGCAATCGAGCTAGCGAGCTATCTTCGGCCGTTTCAGGGGATTATGAATGTAAATATCACAGGAAATTGAATGCCGTAGCACTATAGTTATCAAGGTATATCCATGTCTTTTAAATTTGTAGCTCTGTTCATGTTGGAAAGAGCGATTACATCACAACTCGGCCAGTTCCCGCTGCATCTCCGATCCTGATTTCTCTGACATAAGGTGTTCATGTGGCGCTTCCTGGCCAGAAACTGATCCAGACTGTAATCCAGACGATTCTTCCTTAAAGAATCCCTCGTTGTCGGCAGGACTTGAACCTGCGCGGGGAAACCCCAATGGATTTCTAGTCCATCGCCTTAACCGCTCGGCCACGACAACTGACAACAAAGGTGTTGCTGTTGCATGTTAACGTCCCACATGTGACATTAATCTATATATGTTTACATATAGAAATGTAAGAAATGTAGAGAATTGTTATCAGTGTAGATCAAAATTTATTTAATTACATTTTTTATGATTGTACTAGCATTTTAACCAGTTAGTGAGGAGAGCTGACTGCCCAAATAACATGTGTCTGAAGCAGCTGTCAGCAGAGAGCAGCTGAGTCAGCTTGTTGTGGTGTGGCTGTAGATCCATTCAGTAACGTTCTCAGTAAAAGTGAATAGTGTGATAAGGTGGATTTGTTTCCAAATGTAGGTTACTGTGACACAGTAAACTGTCTTGTCTTTAGCTCTAGTCTCTACTCCAAAACATGAAGAGTTGGAGCTTGAGAAGAGTCAGCTCAGTTAACCTGAACAAACTGTTAGCTAGCTAACTAGCCAGCAAACACACTGATGTTAATGTGAACATGCTAACGCTAGCTGCTACTAGCTACGTTAGCTAGTGGGCTAATCAGATGTGTTAACAACAAGACAGTGATGGTTAGCTGACCAGATGCTATGGTTAGCTAGCTAACAAGCTGACATTATCTAAACACTAAATCAATCAGATGGATCAGTGATGAAATGATCAGTTCAGTCAGAAACAGACAGAAATGAACCGTCTGTTCAGTTCTGTTGAGACAGAAACAGTCAGCTGTTCACATGGTTAGCTAGCTGCTAGCTAACAACAACAGAGGATTTCTGCTTTTGGGATGAAACTCTGTTGTGTTTCCTCTGCTGAGCGTTAGTCTTGGAGTCTGTCTGTTAAGCCAGTTAGCATTAATGAGTTTATGATGTGGATCCAGCTATAAATGAATGATGATTGTGCTGTTAACTAGAAATTTGGATTGTCTGATGTTGTGTATTGTGGTTGATACAGAGGCTGGCTGGTGACCCTTGGCTGTGATTTGCTTTGATCTCACCACACACACACACACACACACACACACACACACACACACACACACACACACACACACAGTGGCAACACCTCTCTGCTGTAACACCGATGTGTCAACCAGCTTTGTGTTTATCTCAAACTGATAGATGTAAGTCTCACACTGTGTGTGTGTGTGTGTGTGTGTGTGTGTGTGTGTGTGTGCTACCAGGAGGTCGTGTCCCCACTAACTAACAGAAACAGTCTTTTCATCTTAAATTGGAAATCATCTCATTCCTGGACTCTTAAAATCAATAAAACGTCCGTCTGCTGTAAACATTATAACTTTTTAAATCCTCAATGATCTGTCTTTTCTGTTTTCTTAGAAAGATTTTTCTTCTTTTTTTTTTTTTTTTACTAAACAAAGTTTGGAAAGGGAAAGTTTACAGAGCAACACCCTGCCTCACCTCCATACAGATTAGATTAGATTAGAGACAGAGAGAGAGAGAGAGACATTTTATTTTTTATTTTAAGTTATCTTTACTTATCTGTATATATATATATATATATATATATATTATTTTTTTTTAACAGCAAA